>NC_044564.1:21319927-21504927 GCF_007565055.1 Rhinopithecus roxellana
CCTGAGCTATCCATCGCGGAGCTGTCACCTCTACTCTGAGCCCAGTTGTTGCAGCTGAAGATCCCATCTGTCTGGCAGTCAGGATTGCATTTCACTTCCTGCTTTGGGCCCATCATTCATGTCATCTGCTATTCTCCACTAAAAGGCCAGAGCTCCTTGGATAAAAGACTGATTCAAAGCTGGGCATGGTGGTACATGCCTATAGTCCTAGCTACTCAGGAGGCTGAGGCAGGAGGATGGCTTGAGCCCAGGAGTGCAGTGAGCTGACTGCACCACTGCTCTCCAGCCTGACTGACAGAGCAAGACCCTGTCTCTAAAGAGCAAAACCAAAACAAAAGACTGACTCCAGGGCTGCAGCAGGGAAAGTACAAGGTAGGCCTGAAATATCTTATGTCAGAAAGTAAGGAAGCACCCTTAAAATGATGGGATCCAGGAGGTTTCCTGAAGGAACTCAAGATTGGCCAAATACGTACAATCCACGCATCACAAGGAATCACAGTAACAGACTCCACACAGAACACAAGACTCTTGAGTCTACGCCGATAACTAAATGAACACAAAACTTCTAAGGGCGAGAAACAAGCTCTGCCTTATAAGAGCATGCCAATAATTAGAAGAAATGATAATTTACAAAATCACCATTTTGCAACCATCTTGGTAATGGATTCAGCAAGAATCATCCATTGAGGCTGAAACTAGTAGGTGAAAGTTTGATGAGGAACAGGATACTTAGTTTCAAAGTATCCCTCCACAAATTACTTATGAACTAAAAGGAAAAACAGTAACTTCACAAAGGGGAAAACACAACTTTAACTAATACAAGTTAACAGCAGCAAGGAAAGCACAGTCGCACATCATGGTCCCCTAATGCGATGCACTTGGGTGAAGCATCACTTCTGTGCTGTTCCTGCCAAAAATGGAAATCCTGATCCGATCACAGGGAAGCCCCAAATGTCAGCTGACAGACACCCTACAGAATAACACCTCACTCTCCAAAATGTCAAAGCCAAGAAAATCCAGTACAAATCTGAACTGTTTCAGATTGAGCAAGACCAGAGGCATGGTGACTGGTGAAATCTGAACATGAACTGTGGGCTAAGTCATAGTATTGTATTAGTGTCTTCTTCCCTGCATCTGGTGGACCGTGGTTATGGAAGAGAAAGTCCTGATTCTCAGGATGTATACACTGAAAAGTACTTATGGGTAGAAGGGTAGGATGCTTTCCTCAAGTGGTTCAAAGAGAAATCTCAAAATGTCTAAAGCAAATAGTAAATGGGACAAAGTATTAATAGTTGGAGAATCTGGGTAAAGGATATATAAGAGTTCTTGCAAGTTTTCTGTGTGAAACTGTATCAAAATACTTTCTGAAAAGAGAAGACACTTGAAAGAATGTTATAATTCACTATTTCCAGGTTAGGGTCTCCTGCAAATGTGGTAACTATGCCTTCTTTGACCCCCATCCCAATGAACAGTGTCCAACAGGTCAGGGCAGCAAGCAGAGACGTCCCTCCGAGGAACAGACTTCCTTCTGTTCATCGAACCCTGCAAGTTAAGACTATCCCACAAATTACAAATTTTCAGGGCACCAGCATCTGGCTCACAGTCCCCCTTTCTTCAAGTGAGGCCATCAGGAGACATTCTGGCAAATAGCTTGGTGAGATCAAGGTATCCTCTGGGAAGCTATTAGTAAACAAATGGGTTTCTACAGCCAGAAGAAACCCGAGTACAATTCCATGATTCTACAAGTGTTTACTACCTAATAACCCTGCCAAGAAAGGTCTGACTCATTCTGCAGACACTGACCACTTTTGTCAGGCATTGTGCTCGGTGGAGCCCTCTTCTGAGCCTTTCCTCAGGATTCACAATGTCCTCATATACAGGGATTTGCTTTTTAGCCCTGGGAATGTGTCCCCACCATTTAGCAAGATGCGCCTGTTGACAAACATGACAAGTATTTGCCCGCGGAGTCTTTCCCTATCCATACCACCAGTCATTACCACCTGCTTCTCCACTAGGTCAGAGGCTGTTCAGAGGGTCCCAGTCACATGCTCTGTCCAGTCATTTCCAGAAATTAAGCCTCAAAGTGTCAAACCCATCTGAATTTTAAAATTAATCACAACCTGAGGATGTATTAGAAGTCCTTTTCTGAGATTATGTTTTCCAAGGAAGAGTCACATACTTAATTTTCACAACAGCTTAAAGAAAAACAAGAGGCAAGTAGATTCCCTGCCCACATCTCCGCTGGAGGAAGACAAAGTATGCTCCAAGTGCCTCCTACCCAGGGCCAGAGGCGGATGGGGACAAAGCAGAGGAGCACGACTCTGAGGGTATCCCAGAGCACAAAGAAAAAAAGGTGTACCTGCCCCAAGACTCAGCCAAGACTCCTTTCCACTGTGACTCCCAAATGGAGGGCCCCAGGTGCTGTGTAAACTTCTCCTCTCAGAGGAGCTGAGCTCCATCTCCCTTCCTTCACTGACCCGGCCTCCCAGGCGCCGAGTATCACAGATCTCAACTGCTCCCACTTGAAGCAGGACCCTGGAGATCTGAGACTGGGCCCAGGCCACGTACCTAAGCCTTCCTGTGTCACATTCCTGTCCTTACAGCACCCCTCTGGACACAGCTTCTCCATCTCCTCAGTGGCACGTACAATTGGTTGGCCGTTATAACCCATTCATGTCCTTCCAGAATGCCTCCTGTAGCTAGAGTCTGGTGAGCTGAAACCTATTTCAAAGACTCCCTTGCTGCTAGGATTCTACATGCCAATCAGGCTCCTATATATGCACACCAGAAGGAAGCAAGGTGGAGGCCAGCTGCTTGACCTTTTGGCTGTCTCTGGTGACAAGGTGGTAGAAATACAGGACCTTTGAAAGTATGAGTAGGCTGGGCGCGGTGGCTCACGCCTGTAATCACAGCACGTTGGGAGGCCAGGGTGGGTGGATCACGAGGTCAGGAGTTCAAGACCAGCCTGGCCAACATGGTGAAATCCCATCTCCATTAAAAATACAAAAAAATTAGCTGGGCATGGTGGCACATGCCTGTAATCCCAGCTACTCAGAAGGCTGAGGCAGGAGAATTGCTTGAATTGGGACCCGGGAGGCAGAGGTAGCAGTGAGTGAGATCATGCCACTGCACTCTAGCCTGGGCTCCAGAGCGAGACTCTGTTTCAAAAACATAAAAACAAAAAGAAGAAAGCATTGGTAGCTGAAATCAGCAGCCCAGTGTTGAATCTTCAGCTTCATGAATTCCAGGAGCAGTTATGAGGCAGAAGTGGCATCTGAGTCCCCAAAGCCAGCCCCGGCAGTGTATTCTTGAATTCAGCAGTCCCGATGGCAACCTTCCGATGCCCGGTCCTCTGGCCCTTCTCACAATTCTTTTTTTTTTTTTTTTTTTTGAGACAGAGTCTCGCTCTGTCGCCCAGGCTGGAGTGCAGTGGGGCAATCTCGGCTCACTGCAAACTCTGTCTCCTGGGTTTACGCCATTCTCCTGCCTCAGCCTCCCGAGTAGCTGGGACTACAGGCGCCCGCCACCTTGCCCGGCTAGTTTTTTGTATTTTTTTAGTAGAGACGGGGTTTCACCGTGTTCGCCAGGATGGTCTCGATCTCCTGACCTCGTGATCCGCCCGTCTCGGCCTCCCAAAGTGCTGGGATTACAGGCTTGAGCCACCGCTTCCGGCCCCTTCTCACAATTCTATAGCACCTTATCCGTACATTAAAATCCTTTCTTAAGATACAAAGAGCAATTGATTTTCTGAACTTAACACTGACTGATTCATCCCCTTCAAAGTGTGGCCTTCAGAGCTGACCCCTGCCTTCTATGTGGCCTCAGCTAGGCAGAGAAATTGGGTCACCACTTCCTCTGACTTGGCTCCACCCCATTACAACAGGCGGTATCCTACTGGCCTGTGGCAGCTCCCCATCACACTGGTGACCCAGTTACCTTCTGATAAAGCCTGAAGTGTCATTTCTCAGGTGTGCTGAGCCAGATCCTCCTTCCTTACCACGTACTCCACTGGCCCTTCCAGATCTACGAACGCCACTTCACATTTCTCTTTGGAAACCTTCATCCATTAGGTTTGACTCAGCCTGGTGAGATCTTTTCCCTGGGCCCCACCCTCCCAAATCTCCACACAGGTGAACCAACATGAGAAACATCTGCCATTTATAATCACAGCAATACCAAAGGAGAGAGATGAAGTCCAACCTGGCCATCACTTTATATTTCAGCATAAGACAAGCACAATTGAGATGCTCGCTTCTGGCTTCATACCTGTGCCAAAGCAAGGCTTCTTTTTTTCCTTATTTTACTTTTTTGAGACAAGGTCTCACTCTGTGACCCAGGCTGGAGTGTGGCCATGCAAGCATAGCTCACTGCAACCTTGATTTCCCAAGCTCAAGTAATCATCCTGCCTCAGCCTCCCGAGTAGCTGGGATTACAGGCACATACCACCAGGCCTGACATTCCCCCACCCCCACCCCCCCGGATGGGGTCTCCCTATGTTGCCCAGACTGGTTTCAAACTCCTAAGCTCAAGTGATCTTCCCGCCTCGGCCTCCCATAGTGCTGGGATTTCAGGTGTGAGCCACCATCCCTGGACCTTTCCTTTTTAAAACATAAAACTGGAAATGAATAGGACCAGCCAGTGGCTATGATGCAGCCAAAATGCCGTCTGGAAAGTATGCGTCTAGGTAATCTTCCTCCGCTTTGCCAGGCGGTCTGAGGTCTGGGCTGGAGGCAGTGGGAGGGACAGGGTGCCCAGTTTGTGATCTTCCTCACTGCCGGCGGCTACAGACACCCTTCTTTTGGAGATCTTCAGCCTCATGGCTTTGGCTATCTCCATCATCCTAAGGAAGACACAAACAGAACAAGTGGAGAGACCCCTCAATGTGACTGTTCAGGGGCCTTTGGCAAAAGGTAGCACACATTTGTGCTCCAGGCCATAAAGACAGAATCCCAAAGGTTGCCAGCAGGTGCAAAGCCCCTGGCAGAGAGGCAGTCAAGGTCCCTTCACCCACTGGGAACCATCAGACAGCCAATTTCATTTTAATGTGCTGCCCTTCAAAAAGATCCATATGAGTGATGAAAAACCAGGGTATCCAGAGCCCTGTGAGCAACTTTCTTTACCTCCCATAACCAAACTTTTAGCAACCAGGATTGAGCACTTGGTAGAATCTGACAGGTTCCAAGTACCTGTTCTCTTTTTTCAGCCTCACTGCCTGTGGGTACAGTTTGTGGACAGCCCTCAGAACAGTCCCCTCCATGGACTGCTAGAGAGTCCAGACAGAGGTGCGTTCACAGGCTCTCCTAGACACCCTCTGGGCTCCTGGATGTCAGATGCCCTTAAATCACTGACAAAGATCAGCTGACCCCACGGTTCCTGGGTAGCTCTGCCCCTACTGTCTGAATCTCCTCTACAAGGCTAGACGGAGCCGAAATGGTCACCTCCACCACCAGCTCTCCCAGTCTGGTCAGAGAAGTGCAAAAATGACATCCCTGCCCAACAGAGGTTCCACCTGGCCTTGAACACCTCCCCTGGCAAACCCTTCCATCTGATTGTGAGGAAGCTCTTCTTACTAAGCTCAGATTGGGTTGTCCTACAACTTCCACCCTGGGCTGCACCCCTCAGACCCATACAGAATCCCTCTCCCCTGTGACAGCAATTCAGAGAATGGAGGCTGCCTGGTTATTCAGGAACAGAATGTTATGGACAGGCTCAGGTCTCAAGGCCAACTACTCCCCTCTTGGTTGTGTAACCTTGAGAAAGTCATGTGCTTTTCTGAGCCTGATTCTTCCATTGTTTTCTAGGAAAATCAGTGAGATAATGACATAATTTAAGACCGTGCCTAGCACAGAGAAGGCACTCAGTAATGTCTAGTTGCTCATTCAGTCAATGATTCATTCACTGAAAATAGTCCTCTAGTTCCAAGTTGTTCCCACATTTAAACATCCTCCGTTCCCTTGGTGGTGCCTCATGCTTTCCAGTGGTACCAGAAATAAGACATCAAGGCACCCTGCAGGGAGCTCTTTATTCTGCTGTGCTCACCTTTTCTCTCTGAGCTTCAAGTCCCCCTGTAACATTGTCAGGTCAATTTGGAAGTCATGTATGTGCAAGGCAAGTATGATCACATATGCAGTAATCTTCGCCTTCATAGAATCCGAAATTAAGTTCCGTAATCTAGAAAATCAGTGGCAATAAAGGAGAAACAAAATTAAACTCTCAATTTCTCCAAAAGCAAAATAAGAACATTCAACCCTATTCTCATATGCACTGAATATCTTCCCAACTTCAGGAAAGGAAAAGGAATGTGGGTGACTTCTTTGCCCTTCCAAGGTTCCTCGGCCTCACGCACAGTGGAGCAGTGTGCCAGTCCATGTTTTCCTCTGAGGCAGACAGAGAAGGCTGGGCCTACACTCTCCCCGGACACCACTAGTGCTGAGTCTGTCCCCGCCTGCTCAGCAGGGCTGCTGGGAAAACAATCATCCCGAAATCAGCTGTGCTGATTCTTCCAAGCACACTCAAGAGCAGAAAACACACTCCAGGCAAATGGCAGGAAGGAAGCCCGGGGCAACGCTTGCGGGTCTTTCCTGAGTCACCGAGTTGGGCTGCCCTTTTCTGCAACGCTGCCTTTCCGCAGAACACCAGCTCTGTGGGACATCAGGAAGGGCTCTTCAAAAGTATGTGAAGTAAAACAAGTCTTTATTGGAGGACTTCCCAGAGCTTCTAAGATTCCCCAAAAGTAATACTTTTCCAAAAAGGACAGAGTATGTCATATTTAGCATTTGCTAAACTTACTGGGGCCCCAGGAGCCTTCCAAATGGCAGCAGTCTCTTCAGCACTGCATCTCTGTGGACATGAAATGGAGTCCAAGCCCCTGCTGCTCACTCCCAACCCTCACCTACTTTCTCCTGCACAGGAAAAATCCCAGAAACCACCCTCTGACCTGCCATTGTTGTACGTCAAGCAGGTAAAGTGCTTCAGCAGTTTGGTGTTGATGATGTGGGGAACTCCAGGTCCCAGGGCACCTACAACACAAAGTTGAGTTTGATCATTTTCTCTCAAAACCCTCAGGCCACACCTCCACCATGAGCTGAGAGAAAAGCCAGGAGCTGGGCCACTGTAATGACCAGAACCAGGTGGTAAGAGAAGCAGGGCCCACAAAGCACAATGGCCACATCGAAATGAAAACATGCTTGGTGTGCTCCAGCCTGCAGCTTGCCCTGCACAAGAGATGCTGGTGATGGGGCAGTGACAAGAAAACACAGCCGGAGGCCTAAGGACGCAGATTTAACATGACCTTAGAAAACAAAAAATTGTGCTGAAAGCTCAGGGACAGACGGGGAAAGGTGGAATTGGAATGTGAAAATAAGAACTAAGTGGCCAGATGCAGTGGCTCACACCTGTAATCCCAACACTTTGGGAGACCGAGGCAGGCAGAACACCTGAGGTCAGGAGTTCAAGACCAGCCTGGCCAACACAGTGAAACCCCACCTCCACTAAAAATACAAAAATTAGCTGAGTATGGTGTAATCCCAGCTACTTGGGAGGCTGAGGCAGGACAACAGCTTGAACCCGGGAGGCAGAGGTTGCAGTGAGACGAGATTGCGCCACTGTACTTTAGCCTGGGCGATAGAGTAAGACTCCATCTCAAAACAAAACAAAAAAAAAACTGGCTGGGCGTGGTGGCTCACACCTGTAATCCCAGCACTTTGGGAGGCCAAGGCGGGCAGATCATGAGGTCAGGAGTTCAAGACCAGCCTGACCAACATGGTGAAACCCCGTCTCTACTAAAAATACAAAAATTAGCCAGGTGTGGTGGCAGGCACCTATAACCCCAGCTACTTGGGAGGCTGAGGCAGGAGAATCCCTTGAACCCAGGAGGTGGAGGATGCAGGGAGCCGAGATCGAGCCACTGCACTCCAGCCTGGGTGACAGAGCGAGACTCCGTCTAAAAAAAAAAATTAAAAAAAAAAAGAACTAAGCAAATACAAGCTGAGTGCGGTAGCTCACACCTGTAATCCCAGCCAGCACTGTGGGAGCCCCAGGAGGGTGGATCACCTGAAGTCAGGAGTTCGAGACAGCCTGGCCAACATGGAAAAACCCCATCTCTACTAAAAACACAAAAATTAGCTGGGCATGGTGACGCCTGCCTGTAATCCCAGCTACTCAGGAGGCTGAGGCAAAACTGCTTGAACCCAGGAGATGGAGGTTGTACTGAGTCAAGATCATGGGACTGCACCCCAGCCTGGGTGACAGAGCGAGATCCTGTCTCAAAAAAAAAAAGCATGACTAAGCAAATAGTCATGTCCCACATTACGTTCTTTTGGTCAATGACAGGCCACATATGTGACAATGGTCCCGTAAGATTTTGTTTTACACAGGGTCTTGCTGTCACTGAAGCAGTGGTGCATTCATAGCCCACTGTAACCTTGAACTCCTAGGCTCAAACACTCCTCCTGCCTCAGCCTCCCAAATAGCTGGGAGTACAGGCATGCACTACCCCAGCTAATATTTTTATTTTTTTGTAGAGATAGTGTCTTGGTATGTTGCCCAGGCTGGTCTCAAACTCCTGCCCTGAAGTGATCCTCTCACCTTGGCCTCTTAAAGTGCTGAGATATAGGCATGAGCCACCATGCCCAGCCGGTCCCATAAGATTATAATATCATAGTTTTACTATTCCTTTTCTGTTTAGATACATTTAGATACACAAATGCCATTGTGTTACAATTGCCTATAATATTCAGTATAGTAACATGCTGTATAGGTTTGCAGCCTAGGAACAGCAGCTTACAACATATAACCTAGGTGTGTAGTAGGCTATACCATCTAGGTTTATGCAAATATACTCTGTGATGTTTGTACAATAACAAAATTGCCTAAGGACACATTTCTCAGAACATATCCCCATCATTAAGTGACACATGACTATACTGAAAAACAGGAGTATAGACTATTGGATGCCCAATCACAGTAACAACAACTAAATATGCCTTGTGCCTAAAACCACAGACATCTCCTCCTGGGTTCTAACTCTGGGTAGGTATGAGGGTGTGACCCACAAAGCATCCTAGCTACAGGTGACACTGGGTTACCATCAGATTGGCACTCTCCTGTTAGAAATCAGCTGACACAACACAAACCTGCCACAAGCTTTCAAGATACATATGTGTAACTCATAAGCACTCTCTCCATACACACGCACACACACACACACACACACACACACACACACACACGGCTGTTTGTTCTAACAGTCCCTTAAAATTTTCATTTTATTTGACCTGGATATTCTACTTTGCCTAATGCAGAATAGAAGTAGCAAATGTTAGCTATGGAAGGACCCTGAACTCTCATATAATCCAACGTGGCCCCAATTTTCAGACGAGAAAATAGGAGATCCAGAGAGAAAAAGGGGCCTGGCAAGTCCTCTCGACATGTCAGCAGTACCAGCAGGAATCTCACAGTTGACAATAAAGACTTGGACAGACATATCAATTTTCTTCTCTCATTAGAACTGATGTAAGAATTATAGACAAATAACAGACTGGAAACAATTAGAATTAAATGTTTACCATAGACTTACTTTTCCGCTTAACTACCCTCTGAGATCGAAATTTGATGAGGGTATCCAGAAACCATATGCATCGGGCCTGGCGGTCTCGGCTCTCCACATCTGATGGCAAAGACTTCAACGCTTCTATGACAAAGGTGCAATGGCTGAAACAAGGAAAAGAAAGAGAGGCCTGTGTCAGGGTAAGACGGACTCTGTCAGGAACTATTTCCCTCTTACAACAAGAGCAGCAGGCGCCTCTCACCCCGACACACTCAACAGCTAATGAAAGCCTGGGCAACAAGGCAAGACCCCATCTCTACAAAAACTTAACCAGCATGGTAGCACATTCCTGTGGTCCCAGCTACTCAGGAGGCTGAGGCGGGAGGATCACCCGAGCCCAGGAGGTCAAGGCTCCAGTGAGCTGTCTGCGCCACTGTACTCCAGCCTAGGTGACAGAGCGAGACCCTATCTCAGAAACAAAAAAACAAATGAACAAAAGCAGCTGATGAAGGCCAGTACACTCAACACTCCTTGTAACAGGAGGAACATGGTTTAGTGCAGGGATCAATAAAGGGCTAGACAGTAAATATTTTAGGCTTTGGAGGCCATACAACCTCTGTTGCAACTACCTGACTCAGCCATTGTACTGTTGCAACTACCTGACTCAGCCATTGTAGTGCAAAAGCAGCGACAGATATTACTTAAGTAAATGAATAGGGCTGTGATCCAATAAAACTTTATTTATACTTTACTTACTTACAGGCAGCAGGCCAGACTTGGCATGTGGGCCGTAGTCTGCTCACCTGTTTTTGTAGTCAGGAACATACACTCTGTAGTCAGCCTGCCTGGGTTTCAATCCTTTCTCTGCCATTTAATGTCTTAGGCAGGTTTCTTTTTTTGTTTTTTTTTTTTTTTTTTTTTTTTTTTTGAGACTAAGTCTCACTCTGCTACCCAGGCCGGAATGCAATGGCACGATCTTGGCTCACCGCAACCTCTGTTTCCTGGGTTCAAGCGATTCTCCTGCCTCAGCCTCCCGAGTAGCTGGGATTACAGGCATTTGCCACCACGCCCAGCTAATTTTGTATTTTTAGTAGAGATAGGGTTTCTCCACATTGGTCAGGTTGCTCTTGAACTCCCGACCTCAGGTGATCCACCTGCCTCGGTCTCCCAAAGTGCTGGTATTACAGGCGTGAGCCACCACACCCAGCCAGGCAAGTTTCTTGACATCTGGTACCCTAGTTTCTCCATCTATAAATTGGGGCCAATGATAGTACAGGTACTCTTCTCCTAAGGATTTTTTCTAGATTAAGAGATGATGCCAGTAAAGCTCTTAGAACAGTGCTTGGCAAAAATGTTAAGGCTCAGTCAATGCTCACTATTATTTTCAGGCACTGTTCTGCTAGCAAGACCCTGGACTCACAGAGATAAAAAGGCTCAGAAAGGCTCTTCAAGATCATCTCATAGCTGCCTCATTTTACAGACAGAAAAACTGAGGTTTCAAGAAGGGAAGATTAGGACAGAGCTCGGGGACTCAGTTTTCAGACTCCCCGCTCAGAGTTCGTTCCTGCACCGGCCCAAGTCACAATCACATTAAGACAACTATGAACTAGTAATGAGCTCTTTTTTGGAAATAAATCTTTGAAGAGAAAAAAAAAAAAAAGTAGTAATAATAGTAATTCCAAGGCACTGGAAAGGCGCTGGATTTCAATGACAAGCAAAATTTAAAAACAAAAATTGGAGGAACAAACCTCAGATTGACAACTCTTCATCAAAATCAAATTATTAAAAGAAAAAACTCAAAAGCAAAAAAAAAATCTCACCATCATCATAAAATAAGCTGTTTTAATGGGAAAGGGGAGGGAGAAGGAAATAATCCCTGAATTATTTAAAATATACAATATTTTAAATACATAAATTGAATGTTAGAAAAGCTCGCCTACCATATCATCACAGAGAAACCATCACTTTGGACAGCACCCATTCCCAGGCCAGCATTTGGGCCCTGTCAGTGACAATCAGCATCAGCATGACACTGGGTGACACAGGCCAGCTCTGGTTCCCAGCCCGGAGTAGAAGGCCTTGCCACCCTCGGCCCTGTCGCAGGTCCCAGGCACTCAGAGACCAACCATCTCCCCTGAATGTGACCCACAGCTCCTGGAAGCCCAAACATTCAAGAAAACACTGGCTCACTAATGTTCAAATGCTGAACAGACATACCTCCTCACTGACTGACACCCAAAGGACCTGCACAGTGTCTGACTATTGTTGTGTCCCAACAGCACTCCCCAGAATCCCCATCTGCTTAAGTCAGGGTACCTGTTCTCCTCAATCATCTTCAGTATTTCTTCTGATGTGACATTCCTGAAAGCTTCAGATGGGCTCTGAAGAGCTTCATACTCAGCAGGGGAAAGAACTAGTTACAGGTCAAGAATATAATCCAACCAAAATAGAAACATCCAACTAGCTAGATCATCTCATAGCAGCGTCATGTCACAGACCGGGAAACTGAGGCTCAGAGAGCTGAAGATCACACAGAGCAGATCACATAGGGGCAGAGCTTGGTGATGACTCAGTTCTCAGACTCCCAGCCCAGAGCCCATTCCCTGCCCAGGCTTTTCTGCCTTTTCTCATCACAAAGCCACTGCAGGCATTTTCCTTCTAACTGGACCCATTAAGTGGTGACATTCTAAGATCCAACCCTTCCTTTTACAAAAGTGGTCTGCCCTAGACTTTGGGCATTTGACTGGTTCAAGTCTTATTTCGACTATCCATGGAGAGTGACCCCAAAGGTCTGAGCTGTGGGCATTTGGCATTTTGCTGAGGAATGGATTTGAATCCCAGGGGCTGGTCCCTCAGCTAGTGAGGAAGCCAAGCTAACCTCCTGGCAAGAGCACTGAGCAACTGCAAAGGTTTGGATGGAGCTCTTGTGAATGTCACAGAACACAGACACCCTCAGAGAACCTGACTGTGCACTCACATGCAAACATCTCCACTTGTGAAATAAGGCAGCTTTTCTACTGCAAGAAGGATACGATCTTCAAATTTATACACGTCTTCAGGCTTGGTTGCATCATCGTAGCAGGGAGGAAGGTAGAGGGAGTCATCTTGCAAGTCATTGTGGATAGCATCACTGACCAGAGCTTTTCAATAAAGAAACAATCCACGTATCACCCTCTTTGTTTCCAGTTCCCCAACATTCTTTTCAGTCTGTACACTTGAGACCACCAACGGTCCAGAAACCCCAAGTCTGAATGCTTCTGCCAAAGTGACTTGGCCTCCTTATCAGGCTGACTGCTTCAGGACTGCCATGTTGACTCATGAACAAACACGAGCTAGGCACTGGAGAAGGAGGAGGTGGCAAGATTCCCCAACAATAGAGTTGGGACAGATAGCTGTGCTAATACAGAAACATTTACAATACAAAATGAGAGAAACTAAAAGTGAGGGAGGTCCAAAATAGCCTTTAATGGCTTAACTTCTAGAAAAACTTGCTACACATTGTAGGTGGAACAAAACTTTCAGAATATAACACTGTAACTGTCCTACAAGAATAACTATGTGGCCAGGTGTGGTGGCTCACACCTGTAACCCCAACATTTTGGGAGGCCAAGGTGGGAGGATGGCTTGAGCCCAGGAGTTTGAGACCAGCCCAGGCCACATGGCAAGATCCCGGTCTCTCCAAAAAACTAAAACTAAAAAAATTAGCTGAGTGTGGTGGCACACATGTGTGGTCCCAGCCACTTGGGAGGCTGAAGTAGGAGGATCACTTGAGCCCAGGAGGTTATGGCTGCAGTGAGCCATGTCTGCACCACTGCACTCCAGTCTGGGTGACAGAGCAAGACCCCTTCTCCAATAAATAAATAAATAAATAAATTTGTGAAAGTGTTGAAATCTATATAATCATAGGGTATGGAAAGATTTTCCAAAAATTACTAGAATTCCATTCTTTTTTTTTCCTTCCTTTTTTTTTTTTTTTTTTTTGAGACGGAGTCTCGCTCTGTCGCCCAGGCTGGAGTGCAGTGGCCGGATCTCAGCTCACTGCAAGCTCCGCCTCCTGGGTTTACGCCATTCTCCTGCCTCAGCCTCCCGAGTAGCTGGGACTACAGGCGCCCGCCACCTCGCCCAGCTAGTTTTTTGTATTTTTTAGTAGAGACGGGGTTTCACCGTGTTAGCCAGGAGGGTCTCGATCTCCTGACCTCGTGATCCGCCCGTCTCGGCCTCCCAAAGTGCTGGGATTACAGGCTTGAGCCACCGCGCCCGGCCTAGAATTCCATTCTTAATAGAAAAACTGCTCTGTCCAGGGCACAGTGGTGTGTGCCTATAATCCTAGCTACCTGGGAGGCTGAGGAGGGAGGACTGCTTGAAGCCAAGAGTTCAAGATCAGCCTGGGCAACACAGCAAGACCTCATCTCCAAAACTGGTAAAAAGAAAAGCTGCTCTTATACAAACTTGCTTTTATGTTCTTATAATGTATTTGAACAATAAATATATTTTAAAATAATACAATTAAATACTCCAGGGGCTGAATACTGGAAACAGAGCCACCGATCCCAAAGTGAAATGCCACTTCTGGAGGCTCATTTCCATCAACACATCAGCCTTTTTGACCAAAGCTTCCCTGCAACTCACAAGGAGAGACCTGAGGCCTCCCTCCTCTGTGCCCTGTAGGCTGTAACCCCAGCGCCATGACCACGGCAGGTACGTATCCATTCCATGTCTGTCCCTGTACTTGACTGTGAGATCACTAGAAGACAAGGCCATCTCGGGTGTTTCTTACTACTTTCAGAGCCTGTCCCTGAGAAGGCCTTCAGCAAGAGGCAGAAAGGAATCCAGCCCTAGACCCCAGCATTCCATCTGTGGATGAGTAAAAGATCTCAAGAGAAGAGAAAGCTGCCATTATGGGCAGACTCTTACCCCAGGTTCCAACTTCTTACCAGTCACACCCTTCGTATCAATGATAGTCTCTGCAGCTTTAGCCACCGCCTGATTCAAAGATTCATTGCCAACTCTGTTCATTCTCCTGGCATTCAGAGCTCGCTTCTGTTTGGTGGTACCAAAGGCTTCAATACAAGAATCCATCTGTGTAAGAGATAAACCTGGTTACTGGTAACAGGGCAGGTAGGCGCTGCCCCTCCTAGCTGTGTCACTATGGGACACTCTCAGCATCCCAGAGCTATCACTACCTCACCTGTGAATAAGACTGAATCGCACCTATTTACCTCACAGGACTGCTGTAAGCACCAAATGATATTAACAGATTGGCCAAACAGTAGCATCACCATCAGTAAGATAAAAAGACTTGACTAGGATTAGGGCTGGAAAATCTGTAGCACACAGCTTACCATTCTCCCATTCTATACCCATAACAGACAGGGATAATAGATTTACCATTCTCCCATCCTATACCCGTAACAGACAGGGCTGACTCCTTCCCCTGAGCCAAAAGTTAGCCTCACATCCCTTCTCAATACAGTGCTCCACACAGCATCAGAGACTCAATCAATTTGACATCTTGGGGTGAGATGACCTTTGTAGGGACCTTCTACATTGAAAATCCTCAAGTTTACTTTGTTTTAACATGAATGTTTTCAGGCTACAACCAATATATTCTAAAACTTGGACTAAATCCTAAAAACAAGCATTATGCTACACTTGTATCCCAGAGAACCGACTCCAAACATTGGCACAGAGCTGCGTTCAGCTGCCCCAGATGGCAGCAGGATTGTTCTCTGTGGGACCAAGGAGGCTTCTGCAGGTACAAACTAACTGTCAAGAGAAACAGATTGAATGAGTTGGGAGCAGCCAGGGAGACCCTTGAGTTCAACAAGCTCATTTTACTGATGGAGAAACCCAAGGTGTAGAAGGAACTTGCTTAAGGTCCCACATCTTAATTCTATCACACTCACCTTTTCTCTGTAAGTTTTGGTCTGACTGTCTAGTGCCAGTTCACTCTCAACTGATACATCTATCAAAACACACAAAAACAGAGAGAAAGAAAGTCAATTGGGAGGCCTACAAATAGTAATAAATATTCATTTGTCTATCTAAGAATAATAGATTTCTTTTTTTTTTTTTTTTTTTTTTTTTTGAGACGGAGTCTTGCTCTGTCGCCCAGGCTGGAGTGCAGTGGCCGGATCTCAGCTCACTGCAAGCTCCGCCTCCCGGGTTCACGCCATTCTCCTGCCTCAGCCTCCCGAGTAGCTGGGACTACAGGCGCCCGCCAGGTCGCCCGGCTAGTTTTTTGTATTTTTAGTAGAGACGGGGTTTCACCATGTTAGCCAGGATGGTCTTGATCTCCTGACCTCGTGATCCGCCCGTCTCGGCCTCCCAAAGTGCTGGGATTACAGGCTTGAGCCACCGCGCCCGGCCTTAGATTTCTTTACTATAGGACTTTCCTGAGCCTAACATGAGTGTACACTGTGAATATTTAATATGTAGCTTTAGTACACAGTTAAAGAACTTGGAGAATAAATTAGAGAGCCAAATCAAGGGGTCATCTGGCCCAACCCCTTCATTTTAGAAATTAAAAAACAGAAGGCCCACAGATGAAACGACTTGCCCCAGGTCAGTTCACCAGGTAGAGACAGGATTAGAAAACAAATCCTTGGCTCTTTCCAGGAAATAATTTTGCTTTCTTGGTGAAAGACCTAAAAGCAGGCATAAACATGAGGTATGTGCTACTTAAACAATGCTCTCTAATCATCTACAAAGTACTCAAATAAGGGGCAGTATAACCTACCAGACAACAGCACAAGCTCTGGAATACAAGCTCTGCCATGCCTGACAACAGCACAAGCTCTGGAAGCTCTGCCGTGCCTGACAACAGCACAAGCTCTGGAGTGGCCTTGCCTGTTATCTCAGATATCACCCCTGATAAGGTCATCTAACCTCTGTGCCAGTTTCATCATTAGTAAAAAAGAACAAAAAAGAACAGCAGTACTTACTCCAGAAGGTTGATGTGTGCAAGGAAAGTGCTTGGAACAGTGACTAGCATACAGTAAGGACTTAAATGTTATCTCTGTGTGTGTGCTAGCTAGAATAAACTCATATTTACTAATTTCTTACATATAAAAAAAAACTGTGTTTAATCAACACGTTAAATTACAATTTTCCTTGCCTCCTTGGATTTTACAAGAACAGTTGGAGGATGACTTAAATACAGTTATATATGTTTGCAAAGCAGGGGGATACCTCAGAAATTCACAGATGGGTGTCAGGACTCAAGAGTCCTTTAAAATAATGTGTAGGGCCAGGCGCGGTGGCTCAAGCCTGTAATCCCAACACTTTGGGAGGCCGAGACGGCGGATCACCAGGTCAGGAGATTGAGACCATCCTGGCTAACACGGGGAAACCCCATCTCTACTAAAAAATACAAAAAACTAGCCTGGCGAGGTGGCCGGCGCCTGTAGTCCCAGCTACTCAGGAGGCCGAGGCAGGAGAATGGCGTAAACCTGGGAGGCGGAGCTTGCAGTGAGCTGAGATCCAGCCACTGCACTCCAGCCTGGGCGACAGAGCGAGACTCCGTCTCAAAAAAAAAAAAAAAAAAAAAAAAAAAATTACGTGTAAAATTTGGCCGGGCACGGCGGCTCACACCTGTAATCCCAGCACTTTGGGAGGCCAAGGTGGGTGAATCACTTGAGGCCAGGAGTTCGAGACCAGCCTGGCCAACGTGGTAAAACCCCATCTGTATTAAAAATACAAAAATTAGCCAAGTGTGGTAGCACACACCTATAACCCCAGCTACTCAAGAGGCTGAGGCAGGAGAATCGCTTGAACCCGGGAGGCAGAGTCTTCCATGAGCCCAGATTGCACTACTGCACTCCAGCCTGCATGACAAAGTAAGACTGGGTCTCAAAAAAAAAAAAAAAATTATGTCTGAAATTCCATATTAAAAAAAAAAATCCCATATATATATTTGTGTATTATATATGTTTCTCAGAAGTAGGTCCAGGTCCTTATCAGATTCTCAAAAGGGATGGAAGAACTGCTTTGAGGGAATAAAGCTGGAATGAATGCCTCTGAGGTATCAGGCAGATTCACAATGCTCCCAGTGATTCTTTCTTGTCTACTACCCTATCCTGCCATGGTTCTCAGTATTTAAGGGCATCACTAAGATTCAAGTTCTGAGATTTAAGGAACAGAAGCCCCTTGGAAGATCTCACTCTAGCCCTGAGCATTTGAAGATGACAAAGCAGAGAAGCAATGTAAATTCTTCCACTGGATTCGGGGAAAAAATAGATCTCCCCCAAATTAGTGTAGAGACTTTTCCTCAACATGAAAGTTACTATACAACTTAATAAGCAATTTCCTTTGTCTACCAGAAATTCTAAAACCTCTTTACCCCAACTATAATGGTTAAGAATTAAGAAAGATCCCTTTCAGCCAGAACCACCATCTTGCAGTAATTCATCAAAATGACAAACAGAAAGGGAAAGAGGAGAGGAACCCGATATATGTTCTCTAGGCCTTTTAGAAAACATGGAGTTGTTCCTTTGGCCACATATATGTGAATCTATAAAAAAGGTGATATTGTAGATGTCAAGGGAATGGGTACTGTTCAAAAAGGAATGCCCCACAAGTGTTACCATGGCAAAACTGGAAGAGTCTACAATGTTCCCCAGCACACTGCTGGCATTGTTGTAAACAAACAAGTTAAGGGCAAGATTCTTGCCAAGAGAATTAATGTGCAGCACATTAAGCACTCGAAGAGCCGAGAAAGCTTCCTGAAACATGTGAAGAAAGATGATTAGAAAAAGAAAGAAGCCAAAGAGAAAGGTACCTGGGTTCAACTGAAGCACCAGCCTGCTCCACCCAGAGAAGCACACTGTGTGAGAACCAGTGGGAAGGAGCCTGAGCTGCTGGAACCTATTCCCTATGAATTCATGGCATAATAGGTGTTTAAAAAATAAAAGACCTCTGGACTGTAAAAATGTTTCTCTTTATTGAGCAGAAGTGTGGTGTCCTCTCCCCCAAATAAATATTTAAAGCAAATTTTAATTATGTCCTAGTTCATTATATAATGTCTTTTTTTTTTTTTTTTGAAAGAGTCTCGCTCTGTCGCCCAGGCTGGAGTGCAGTCGCCGGTTCTCAGCTCGCTGCAAGCTCCGCCTCCCGGGTTCACGCCATTCTCCTGCCTCAGCCTCTGAGTAGCTGGGACTACAGGCACCCGCCACCTCGCCCGGCTAGTTTTTTTTGTATTTTTTAGTAGAGACGGGGTTTCACCGTGTTAGCCAGGATGGTCTCGATCTCCTGACCTCGTGATCCGCCCGTCTCGGCCTCCCAAAGTGTTGGGATTACAGGCTTGAGCCACCGCGCCCGGCTATAATGTCTTTACTATTCAAATTTAATGTATCTCTTGCTGAAAGACATGAGGTAGCTTATTGTGCAACAAATTGTTTGTTTGTGCAACAAATTCGATTGTTTAGAAAATGGCCAGGTATTACGTATGAAATATTTGTACTGGTTTGAAGATAGACCCTCGAAATCATCAAGGAAGAAATAAAATAATTTACAAAAATAAAAAAGAATTAAGGCAGTTCTTTGATGGAAAAGATTTTATATCAGATATGTCCTCTAATATTCTGCTCTGATCACTGCTCAGCTTGCTTTTATGAACCTCTGATCTCAAGTCTCTAAACACTATAGGGACAGGATCTGTGTCTGTGTTGCTTACTGCCACATCCACAGCCCCAGCTTGGAGCCTGGTACATTAGGTTATCAATAAGTGTGTGCTGAATAAAAACTCTAGGCTGGGCGCAGTGGCTCACGCCTGTAATCCCAGCACTTTGGGAGGCCAAGGCTGATGGATCACCCGAGGTCAAGAGTTTGAGACCAGCCTGGCCAACATGGTGAAACCCCGTCTCTACTAAAAATACAAAAATTAGACAGGTGTGGTGATGTGCGCCTGTGATCTCAGCTACTCAGGAGGCTGAGGCAGAAGAACTGCTTGAATCCAGGAGGTGGAGGTTGCAGCGAGCTGAGATTGCACCATTGCACTCTAGCCTGGGTGACAGAGTGGGACTCCATCTCAAAAAAAAAAGTATACATATATAAAACCATTTTCTCAACACAGACAAAGCAGAAAAAACAGAATAAATAAAAGTAACTACAAAATGTGTTTTGTAAATCTAAAACTCAAGCCAACTCATCCAGCAAACCCAAACTATGCATTGTTTCTGACAGCTTTCATGACTGGGACCTACCTGAAAACAGTGGCTGCATGTTGAATAATTCAGCGTCGTATACTTCCATTTGACCAGAGGTCTTGTTCAAAATTCCCACAAAATGCCTGAATAAAGAAGGAATAATACAAGTAATAATGGATTATTCAAAAGTATTATTTGTACAGCTTCTTTTTTTTTTTTTGAGACAGAGTCTTGCTGTCGCCCAGGTTGGAGTGGAGTGATCTTGGCTCACAGCAACCTCACTACACCTCCCGGGTTCAAGCAATTCTCCTGTCTCAGCCTGCCGGGTAGCCAGGATTACAGGCACATGCCACCATGCCTGGCTAATTTTTGTATTTTTTTTTTTTAAGACGGAGTCTCGCTCTGTCGCCCAGGCTGGAGTGCAGTGGCCGGATCTCAGCTCACTGCAAGCTCCGCCTCCTGGGTTCACGCCATTCTCCTGCCTCAGCCTCCCAAGTAGTTGGGACTACAGGCGCCTGCCACCTCGCCCGGCTAGTTTTTTGTATTTTTTAGTAGAGATGGGGTTTCACCATGTTAGCCAGGATGGTCTCGATCTCCTGACCTTGTGATCCACCCGTCTCAGCCTCCCAAAGTGCTGGGATTACAGGCTTGAGCCACCGCGCCCGGCCCCAATTTTTGTATTTTTAATAGAGACGGGGTTTCACCATGTTGGCCAGGCTGGTCTAACTCCTGACCTCGGGTGACCTGCCCCTATCAGCCTCCCAAAGTGCTGGGATTACAGGTGTGAGCCACTGCGCCTGGCCCTTTTTCCTGTTTAAAAGTTCTCAACCTTCTCTCTGCCCACACACCTGAGAAATGCATCACCTACTCATGGGTAACAATAATCTCCCTCTACTCCTACCCCACAGCAATTCTCCACATAGACAGGAAAAAGGAAAGGATAGGATGGGATGGGAGGATATGAGGTGGTTCTGGAAAACAAAGAAAAAAGCTACCAGGTGATTCTGGTAGTTGATCACATTCGGGCTCGCTGCTGTACTGTAATGGAAAACTCTTTTGGGGTGTAGGAATCTAGAATTACACTAGAATTTATGGCACAACAGTTTTATGGAGGCAAAATCAAGTAAATGGGAAGGAGACCAGTTGGAACTAGGGCATCGTTGAGAGGGGAGAGTGCAGGGTTAGTAGTTCTCAGCACCTATACAGCAATCTGACCTCTATTGGAGTATGGTCCAGTAAGGCTCAGAAAGGGCCTGGTTTGTAGTTCATTGTTGGGTACCATCACAGGGCCCTGTCTGCATCATGCCAGCCCCCGAGAGTGATACAGTTGAGGTTGGACAATCTTCATTTTACAGAGGAGGAGACTAGGGGTCAGAGACGGGCAGAGTTACCCAGCCACTCAGTCAAACAGCAGCACAGCGGGATGGGAATCCCAGGCTCCTCTTTCCCAGCCCAGAGCCTTCAACACTACCAAGTTCTTTACCTGTCGTTAGTTCCCAGATAAACTTCATGCAAGCTTTGACCTACTAGTCACACATTCCAAATTAATGGAGAGAGCTGCCTTCGGGAATAAGACAGCTATAAACAAACAAGGTTACAAATGAGGTTTTTAGGAAATTCAAGTTATCTTTCCTTTCCAGCAATGTCTACAGGTGCGGGAAAGGGCTCTGTGTCTAATAGGAACACAGGAATCACCTAGTAAACCTCTCTAGATGGCTCCTGCTGCCCTTAAAACAGACAGGAAACAGCAGTGCCAGTGCTGCCACCACTCCCAACCCCATCACCCTTCCCGCTGTCCCTTCCCCTGCCATTACCTGCACAAAGTGTTGCATTTGAGGGCTCCAGTACCAAAATTGTTTCCCACATAGGAAAGCCTATCTGTTTCAGCTGCCTAAAATGCAGAGAGGGGAAACTCCATTTACAACCAATGTTGAAAGGTATTAAGCATCATCTCTCTTTTCTACATTTGCTGAGGCTTTTGAATCCAGACTCACAATGGATTAGAACTAGTTCATCTCTGGCAGATGATCCAGCTCCACTCTCTCTAAGGGAATATGGGGTGTCCTTGCAGGGGAAGCAAGACAACTTTTGGAAGAGAAGCCTCAGATGGTGCTAGTTTCTCAATGGTATGAAAAGCTCTTGGGGGAATTTTATCACAAGACTTGAAAGAGGCCCTGGGCTTCTAGCACTTATAGGTATGCAACAAAGTGATTCTGTAAGCAATCTCTCTTTGACCCAAAGTCCAAGCCCTTTCATCTTCTTTGCCCATCTCTCCCATGACTGTTCTTTGTATACTCTCAGGACCATGGCTGATTGACTCCCCAATCATAAGCAAGCTTTCCTGCTTCTCTGCATTTGTCCTCGCTATCCTTTTCACTTAGAACACCAAACCTTGACTGCCAAACCCTCGTTCCAGCCTTCAAGACTCAGCTCCAACATGACCTCCCCAAGGAAGGCATTCTGGCAGAGACCTCTCCTCCCACTGAGCTCACTCTGCCCTGTACTCTTCCGCACCTGGCCTCAGAGCTTTGTGTAAAAGTGACCCTCACAGCCAGTTCTCATCTTTCTAGAGCAGAGGTTCTCAATCCAGGGAAATCCACTCTGGTGCTACTGGCATCTAGTGAGTAGAGACTAGGGATGCTGCCCCCACAGCAAAGAATAATTGGCCCCAAAATTCAATAGTCCTGAGGTTGAGAAACCCTGCTCTAGAGTATGAACTCCGAGTGGGGCTAGGCCTGATTTGGCTGTTTTCCTAGAAGCTTGCAGCACAGGGATACAGAGGAGGTTCCATAAATGCTTGTTGAAAGAACAAATGAATGAAAGATGGAGCCTGTCCCCACATGCTAAGTTGCTGGGCATCAGAGTTCTTCAAAGGTCCATTTGCTACTACTCTCCTGTTTCTCCCCACACCACCCACTCCCAGGCGCCTTCTGAGCCCTGCAGAGTGGAGACAGCTGGCAACTGCTTCACTTACCAGGATCCGTTGATTCCTCTTCCTGGGGTTGGTGGAATCTTTGTTCTCATACAAGGTAAAGCGCATGTTGCCTGGACTCTGTAGCTTCCCGTTGGAGAACTGGACTGTAAGAGTGCAGCCCAAGAATGAGGTGAGAGCAGAAGGCCACACAATGTACGGTGGGACTAGATGTCACTGGGAGGGAGTGAGTGTCAGAATGGGGATGGCAAGGAAGCTTGGGTCCTGACCCAAAGGGAACTGGAGGAGATCCGGGGCCAGCTGAGAAGAGGGGTTAGGGAGGTGGGAGAACCCTGGGGAGGAGCTGTGACAGGGGGGAATGTCTCGCGGAAGGAGGCTGACAGCAGAGGCCTGGTCCACACCTAAAGTGACAGAATGAACCCCTGCCCAGTGAAGAGAGGGAAACGGGGGAGGTGGGAGACCTCGTGGGTGACGGGACAGCAGGGTCCTGGACACAGCCCTGGGGAGCGGGTGAGTGGGATGTCCCAATCCGGCTGGGCGGTAGTGACAGAAAGACGGACAGGGCAGCCCCAACCGAGCCCAGGGGAGTGGTGGAGACTAGAGGCGTCCTGACCCCGCTGGGGAGAAGCCTAACGGAGTGCGAGGGGACAACTGAGATACCGAGACGGAAGGGGAGAGGGTTAGAGAAGCACTGCTCCAGCTCGGCAGTCTTTACCCAGTACAGCTCTCTGGCTCCCGTCGGGCGCCCCACAATACTGCCACCTCGCACTCGGCAACACCTCCGCCGCCATCTCGCCTGTCTGTCCGCCAAGCACAGCAGTTAAGACAGCAGTAGCCACAAACGGATTTTTAAACACGCGGGAGCCTAGGCCGCGCGGCGGGCCGGAAAAGGCGTGGCCCCGCCGGGCACCGCCCACAGTGCGCGTGCCGCGTGTCCCCGCCCCCCGCGCGGAGAGGCGTGGTCTCCACCCACAAGGTGCCACACACTCGCGCGACTGGCCGAGGCGCAGCACGTGATTAGCTCAGCGCTCGCCTGCACACTAGGTTTTGTAGGTCCAGGGCCTGAGGCGTCCTACGGCCTCAGCCTAAGCTTGCTGTGAGCCTTCTTCCGGCTCAGCACCATCTAGAGAGAGTGTCGTCTCTCTCCTACCGTGACAAACACATCTTCCCAAGACCTGAAAGACCAAGTTCAAATTTAGAATTCTCTGACAGGAACTCCTTGAGCCCCAACTATATGTGGCCGCTGGCGAAAAGCCGCCCGTCTCTAGGGCCTCCCACCCACCCACGTGGACATCCAGTTCTAGGTACAAGCTTTGTCCACAGTCCAACAGCTCCCTGCAATGCGCTGTGGCGTGCACACATGTGGCCCAATCAACCCTGAGGTGATGGAACAGAAGCCCAACCAACCCCAGAGCCTTTGGGCAGGAGATTCTGGACTGAAATAGAAGAGGGAGTCCGAGCTGACGGACATGTCCCTTTTTCACTGCGGATTCAACCCTTCTTCTGCACGGGGAGTTTTCAGAGCAGAAAAAAGGCAAAAGCAGGACCTTTAAGCATGGACCCTGGCCAAGGCCCCCTTTGCCCAAAGATGCGTACTGTTGAAGGGCAAGAACTCAGGTTGACTCCCCTGTCTTCCAAATCACCTTCTTTCAAGACTCTTTTCCTTCCACATACCCTCACACCCGCCTCCAACACCCAGAATCCTAGGAATAGGCCGGGCGCGGTGGCTCAAACCTGTAATCCCAGCACTTTGGGAGGCCGAGACCATCCTGGCTAACATGGTGAAACCCCGTCTATACTAAAAAAAATACAAAAAAAAACTAGCCGGGCGAGGTGGTGGGTGCCTGTAGTCCCAGCTACTCGGGAGGCTGAGGCAGGAGAATGGCGTAAACCCGGGAGGCGGAGCTTGCAGTGAGCTGAGATCCGGCCACTGCACTCCAGCCCGGGCGACAGAGCGAGACTCCGTCTCAAAAAAAAAAAAAAAAGAATCCTAGGAATAATCCTAAAGCCTGCAACCCCTTTGCCTGAGCACTTGTCACTCTTTTCTAATTACCCAATCTCAAACTTAAAGAAACACTGCAAGAATTTTTTTGCCCTGAACCATTTAGAGTAAGCTGTCAACCTGATACCCTTTCACCCCTGAAGACTAGTATTTCCTACAGACAAGGACATTCCCTAAATAACAACACAGCCATCAGCAAATTGCCAGGCGCAGAGGCAGAGGCAGTTCTATCCCTTGATTCTCGGAATTTGAGACCAGGCTGGGCAACATAACAAGACCCTGTCTCTACAAAAAAAAATCATTAGTCACGTGTGGTGGCACACACCTGTCGTCCCAGCTACTCAGAAGGCTGAGGTGGGAGGATTGCTTGAGCCTAGGAGGCAGAGGCTGCAGTGAGCTGTGATGGTGCCACTGCACTGTAGCCTGGGCGACAAAAAAAATAAAATAAAATAAACAGAAAAGAATCAGGAAATTAACACTGGTACATTACTACCATGTAATCCTCACATCCCATTTAAGTTTACCCATTGTCCCAACGTTTGTTTTTTGTTTGTTTTTTGAGATAGGGTCTCAGTCTGTCACCCAGGCTGGAGTGCACTGTTGCAACCAGGGCTCATGGCAGCCTTGACCTTCCAGGCTCAAGTGATCCTCTCACCACAGCCTCCCGAGTAGCTGGGAATACAGGTGTATGCCACCACACCTAGCTTTTCTTTTTTTCTTAATTTAAAAAAATTTTTTGTAGAGACTAGGTCTCACTATGTTGCCAGGGCTGGTCTCAGACTCCTGGGCTCAAGTGATCCTCCCACCTTGGCCTCCCAAAGTTCTGAGATTACAGGTGTGAGCCATTGCAGCTGGCCCAATCATGTTTTTTTTTTTTTTTTTTTTTTTTTTTTTTTTTTTTTTTTTTTTTGAGACGGAGTCTGGCTCTGTTGCCCAGGCTGGAGTGCAGTGGCCAGATCTCAGCTCACTGCAAGCTCCGCCTCCCAGGTTTACGCCATTCTCCTGCCTCAGCCTCCCAAGTAGCTGGGACTACAGGTGCCTGCCACCTCGCCCGGCTAGTTGTTTGTATTTTTTTTAGTAGAGATGGGGTTTCACCGTGTTAGCCAGGATGGTCTCGATCTCCTGACCTCGTGATCCTCCTGTCTCGGCCTCCCAAAGTGCTGGGATTACAGGCTTGAGCCACCGCGCCCGGCCCCAATCATGTTTTTATAGCAAAAATGTCCTGTCAAGAATCATGTGTTGCATTTAGCTCTCATAGCCCTTCCTCCCTTGGAAGGCTACCCTTGGAAGGCTACCTTGCCCCACCTCATGATTTTGGATTGAATTGTTCAGGGAAGGAAAAGGGAAGAAGAAGAAAGAAGAAAGAAGGATGAAGAGCTTAATTGTGTGATTGTCTCCCCCATTGATCATTTTCTCACTAAACTTATTTGGGGTTAACAATAAACACTTTGGGGGTTAATAAACAAATTTTTGTTTGTTTTGATCACTGCTTTATCTCCAACTCCTGAACATAGTAGACCCTCAATAAATATGGAATGAATTAATGAATGACACGGCAAAGAATGGGCCTGAATTATCACTAATCTTGGAAGCCTAGCACAGGGACTGGAACTCAAACATGTTTGGTAATGTTGGTTGAAATCAACTAGCATAGGATTTACACATAACAGACTCTATAAATGTTTTTTGGTTGAATTAAAATGTGAACAGTTAAATCAAAGTTAAAGGTGACCAAGATAACAGTGGCTATGATGAGCCAAGTATAGTTCTTAAGAGAAGTATCTTGGTCCCTCGTGATATAGGAACACATTGTATGGCCTTGTTACTCAAAGTGTGGTCCATGGAAACAGCAGCCTTGACATCACCTGGGAACTTGTTAGAAATGTAGGATCTCCAACCCTATCAAATCTTCTGAATGAGGATCCGCAGGTGATTCACGTGCACTTGAAGTTTAGGAAGCACTGTTGTACCAGACTGATTTCCTTTTAAGGCACATCTTTGCCAGTCAGATAAATTCTGTGAAAGTCCCCTGGATTGACTGTTTTGTAGCGAGGAGAAAAGCTGAAGAGTACAATACACCCAGTGAAGCAAAAACTCCTAGAATTACCACAGGTCAGAATTCCAAATGACAGAGATTCTATCCACGGAAGCAAAGTGTTGATGGTCGGGTAGCTGGGAAGGGGATCATATTATACCCCTGTGTTGTTTAATTATTTAACAGTTATTCAAAAGACACACCTATCACACCATGTACATATACATATGTGCCTCTATAACTGGGATGGGGCAGGATGGAGGGAGCCCTTCTTAGGTATCAACCAAAATGCAAAAACCTATAGTGGCCTCTTTTATTTATTTATTTTATTTATTTATTTATTATTATTATTATTTTTTGAGATAGGGTCTCATTCTTGTCACCCAGGCTGGAGTGCAGTGGCGTGATCTGGGCTCACTGCAACCTCCGTCTCCCAGATTCAAGCAATTCTCCTGCCTCAGCCTCCTGAGTAGCCAGGATTACAGGCACCCACCACCACGCCTGGTTAATTTTTATAGTTTTGGTAGAGACAGGGTTTTACCATGTTGGCCAGGCTGGTCTCAAACTCCTGACCTCAAGTGATCCACCCGCCTCAGCCTCCCAAAGTGCTGGGATTACAGGTGTGAGCCACTGCGCCTGGCCAAGTGGCCTCTTTTATATTCAAATCGTGGATAATCACAGGCAGAATTTAACACATAATTTTTTTTTTGAAATTTAGTTTGGAAATAATTCAGAGATACCTGGAGTTTTCTTTTAGCATCATTTTTGAGAGAAGGAAAACGATTTTCCAGAGGGGGAAAGGAGAGGGAGAAAAGCAAAGTCCTCCTTTCCTTTCCTGGGGTAATATCTCCATCTGCTGGTGTTTCAGAATAACACTAACAAAGACCTGAAAAGGCCAGTCAAATTCCATACAGTGACTCACCCTGTACTCTGGTCACCTAGGCTGGAGTGTAGCAGCGCGATCTCAGTTCACTGCAACCTCTGCCTCCCGGCTTCAAGCAATTCTCCTGCCTCAGCCTCCTGAGCAGCTGGAATTACAGGCGTGTGCCACCACGACCAGCTAATTTTTCTATTTTTAGTTGAGACAGGGTTTCAACATGTGGATCAGGCTGGTCTCAAACTCCTGACCTCATGATCCGCCAGCCTCAGCCTCCTAAAGTGCTGGGATTGCAGGCGTGAGCCATTTTTGTGTCCTGTTCTATGAATTATCTATTTGTATCCTTTGCTTACTTTTACAGTTGGTTGTTAGTCTTACTGAGATACAGGAACTCTTTATATATTAAGGAACCTAGCCTTTTAAATCTATGTTATGGCCAGGCACATTGGCTCATGCCTATAATCCTAGCATTTTGGGAGGCTGAGGAAGGAGGATTGCTTGAGGCCAGGAATTTGAGACCATCCTGGGCAACACAGTGAGACCTGGTCTCTACAAAAAATAAAAACTTGCTACTAGGGAGGCTGAGGCAGGAGGATTGCTTGAGCCCAGAAGGTTGAGGCTGTAGTGAGTCTATCATGCCACTGTACTCCAGCTTGGGTGACAGAGTGAGATTGTCTCTAAAAAAATTTTTTTAAAGTCTATGTTATGTGTTGCAAATAGTTTTCTCTGTTCTTTGTCTTTTAATTATGGAATTTTTGACATTTCCAAAATTTTTGACAATTATGGAATTTTTGCACAATTGAAAAATGTAAATTATTGTTTAGCTTCATTTATCAGACTTACTCTCTACCTCTCAGGCTTTGTATTTTGTTTAAAAAGGTCTACTTGGCCAGGCGCGGTGGCTCAAGCCTGTAATCCCAGCACTTTGGGAGGCTGAGACGGGTGGATCGCGAGGTCAGGAGATCGAGACCAACCTAGCTAACACGGCGAAACCCCGTCTCTACTAAAAAATACAAAAAACTAGCTGGGCGAGTTGGCGGGCGCCTGTAGTCCCAGCTACTTGAGAGGCTGAGGCAGGAGAATGGCGTAAACCCGAGAGGCGGAGCTTGCAGTGAGCTGAGATCCGGCCACTGCACTCCAGCCTGGGCGACAGAGCGAGACTCTGTCTCAAAAAAAAAAAAAAAAGTCTACTTTACTCCAAGATTATAAAATACATTGTTCGGCCAGGTGCAGTGGCTCACATCTGTAATCCCAGCGCTTTGGGAGGCCAAGGTGGGCAGATCACCTGAGGTCAGGAGTTCATGACCAGCCTGGTCAACATAGCGAAACCCCATCTCTACCAAAAAATACAAAAATTATCTGGACATGGTGGCGTGAGCCTGAGTTCCAGCTCCTTGGCAGACTGAGGCAGGAAAATTCCTTGAACCTGGGAGGTGGAGGTTGCAATGAGCTGAGATCGTGCCACTGCACTCCAGCCTGGGCGACAGAGCAAGACTCTATCTTAAAAAAAAAAAAAAATCGTTCCAGGTTTTCTTTTCTTTTCTTTTTTTGAGACGGAGTCTTGCTCTGTCGCCCAGGCTAGAGTGCAGTGGCCGGATCTCAGCTCACTGCAAGCTCCGCCTCCCGGGTTTATGCCATTCTCCTGCCTCAGCCTCCCGAGTAGCTGGGACTACAGGCGCCCGCCAACTCGCCCGGCTAGTTTTTTGTATTTTTTAGTAGAGACGGGGTTTCGCTGTGTTAGCCAGGATGGTTTTGATCTCCTGACCTCGCGATCCACCCGTCTCGGCCTCCCAAAGTGCTGGGATTACAGGCTTGAGCCACCGCGCCCGGCCTCGTTCCAGGTTTTCTTCTTTTGCTATTATGGGTTAGTTTAAAAAATGCCATATTTGATTAAATTGATATTAAAGTTGTTGTAAAAAGTCAGGTGTTACCACTTGAGGGTAGTTGTCCATGTTTTATGGCATTTTGAAGAATTGGACAAAGCACACAAAGCAAGGCAGTGAAAGCAAACATTTATTTATTTATTTATTGAGACAGAGTTTCCCTCTTGTTGCTTAGGCTGGAGTGCAATGGCATGATTTCGGCTTACCACAGACTCCACCTCCTGGGTTCAAGCAATTCTCCTGCCTCAGCCTCCCGAGTAGCTGGGATCACAGGCGTGTGCCACCACACCTGGCTCTTTTTTTTTTTAATTTTTGTTCTTTTTTTTTTTTTTTTTTTTTGAGACGCAGTCTCGCACCGTTGCCCAGGCTGGAGTGCAGTGGCGCGATCTCGGCTAACTGCAAGCTTTGCCTCCAGGGTGAACGCCATTCTCCTGCCTCAGTCTCCTGAGTAGCTGGGATTGCAGGTGCTCGCCACCTCGCCCGGCTAATTTTTCTCCTTTTGGTAGAGACAGGGTTTCACCACGTTGGCCAAGCTGGTCTCGAATTCCTGACCTCAAAGGGATCCCACTGCCTTGGTCTCCCAAAGTGCTGGGATTACAGGTGCGAGCCACTGCACCCGGCCGGTATTTTCATATTTCAACTGCCAGGCAGAAAACAGAGGGCTTACAACTGCCACGGAGCAATTGCCACGCAGAAAAAGGTAGGGGTGAAAAGGAAGTAGCCTCTGATAACCAGTCAGCAGCAGTGGATCTGAAGGTCACCGCCTCCAGATCCTGTTCTCCTGCCTCACAGGTAGATATCCAACTTACTTTTTTCATGACTGTCTTGCTTATTCTTTCAATATTATCTCCCCTTATGAATCTTAGAACTTATTTGTCTAATTTCAGGAAGTATCTTATTGATACCTTTTTGGAGAAATATATAGATTACTTTAGGAATAATTTTGTCACTGATTTGAAAATCTAAGCAACCTGAAATTCCAGGTTTTCCTAAATACTACTAAAGTAACAACACCTGTTGTAGGAACTAAATTGATACAGCAGTCTGTAAAACTAAAAATTAAGGAGGCCCTCTTTTTTTTTTTAAATGGAGTCTCTCTCTCTCGCCCAGGTTGGAGTGAAGTGGCTCAATCTCGGCACACTGCAACCTCCGCCTCCCGGGTTCAAGCAATTCTCCTGCCTCAGCCTCCTGAGAGGCTGGGATTACAAGCATGCGCCACCAAGCTCAGCTAATTTTTTGTATTTTTAGTAGAGACGAGGTTTCGCCATATTGGCCAGGCTGGTCTCAAACTCCTAACCTCAGGCAATCCACCGGCCTTGACCTCCCAAAATGCTGGAATTACAGGCGTCAGCCACCACGCCCAGCCTAAGGAGGCCCTCTTAAAACATCTCATCACCACCCCCACTCCTTCCCTGAATGACATTATGAACATTTGATAGTATCTTTTCACACTCAGCCAGCCATACATTCACAAACTTTTACGTGTACCTCCGCATGCAGGTACCTGTATGTATGTATGTATGTAAGTGTGTATGTATGTATGTATTTATTTTTCTGAGATGGAGTCTTGCTCTGCCGTCCAGGCTGGAGTGCAATGGCGAGATCTCAGCTCACTGCAACCTCTTTCTCTCTGGTTCAAGTGATTCTCCTGCCTCAGCCTCACGAGTAGCTGGGAATACAGGCGCCTGCCACCATGCCCAACTAATTTTTGTATTTTATTAGTAGAGATGGGGTTTCGCCATGTTGGACAGGCTGGCCTCGAACTCCTGACCTCGTGATCCACCCTCCTCGGCCTCCCAAAGTGTTAGGATTATAGGTTTGAGCCACCGTGCCTGGCCGCAGGATTTTATTACTTTCGTTTTGCATCTGTGGAGCCTTAGTCATGAAGGAGCCATGATACTTATCAAATTTTTGTAATCTTTAGTTTGCACATTTAGGTTTGTTCTCCACTCCCCACTCCCCCCACCCCTGCCCCTTGTACTAACAAAGCTGTGGTAAAGAGCCTTGGGTTTATTATTCCACATCTTTGTATTTCGGTAGCATATATTTCTAGAAAGGAATTGCCAGCTAGAAGGGAACAAACGCATATTTTAAATTTTGATAGATACTACGAAGTGATAGTCAAACAGGGCATCAGTGATATTCCGACCACAATATAGCAGGTGTCCACTTCCACACACTCCTAAGTTCTGAATATACAATTTTAAAAAGTTTTGTCAGCCTGTAAATCTGAGGAATCTAGGTCATGGCATTTACCTTCGAGAGCCACATCATACACAAAGGAATCTCTCCTATTGCCTGGCTTACTGTCATCATTCCATATTTTCTTTATTTTACCAATCAATCTGGCAGTAAAATATGTGTGATGGCTATAGAGTGTCAGCGAATCTTAAGGAAAATAATTAAACATCAGACTTCACCGAGGCCTTAAAGAAATCCATGCAAATAGGTTGCTTTTTGAAAGCAACACTTCCGACTGGTAACTGAAGGGATGGAATCAGCTGTAGGGGTACCCGGTGTGTTCAATTCTGTAAAGCATAGTGTTCCTTTCCCCCGCTCCCCCCCACCCCCACCCCCCCCCCACCCCCACCCCCCCCCCGCGACGAAATCTCACTCTGTGGCCTAGGCTGGAGTGCAGCAGCGCGATCTCGGTTCACTGCAACCTCCGCCTCCAGGGTTCAAGCGATTCTCCTGCCTCAGCCTCCCGAGTAGCTGTCTGGGATTACAGGCGCCCGCTATCTAATTTTTGCATTTTTAGTAGAGACGGGGGTTTCACCATATTGGCCAGGCTGGTCTCGAACTCCTGACCTCAGGCGATCTGCCCGCCTCAGCCTTCCCAATTGCTGCGATTACAGGTGTGAGCCATCGCGCCCGGCCGGGAGTTCCATTTTTATGGGAGCTCCTCCAAGACCCTTAACCCCCACCCCTAGGAGAATCCAGCCGTGTTCGCGAGCCTGCCTTTGTCTCCAAAGCCAAGCAACGCTCCCAGACAAGCTGCGCAGAAGGCAGCTTTTTTCTGCCGTCCTCACCCGAAGAAAGGGGGCTTCTTCCCTGGCCCCTGTGCCCGATGCTCAGGGCTCGGGTTCTCTCTCCGAGTGTGCACCTGGAAACCCGAGCGTCGCCCCGGCTCTCGCACTTTTCAGACCGCGTCTCATAGAAGTACGCGACCCTTCCACGTTTGGGACATGAATGGGAGAGCTTAGCGCTTCCTATTTTGTTTTTTGGGGGTGCGGGTGATTACGAATCTGGGCACAGAGACGACAGGTTTATATGACCTGCGGCCGAGTGCGGGGCCAGGCGCCAGGCTCCTGTGGCGCCACCTTTTCCAGACGCGCAGCCACCCGGCTGGACGAGGGGCGGGGTCCGACCTTTTTTATTCGCCGTTTTTACCCTGGACTTCAACCTAAAGAGCTTCTTGGAAACTTATCTTTCCCAACAGCTATGAAGTGGGAACTCAAATCTCCAACCCCGTACTTGTGTGTGTTCAGCGAAGGGAATTCACCCCGGGAGAAGAGCCCTGGGTCACTAAAGAGCCGGGCACCACGTGGGTGGAAAAATCCTTCAGGACCAGCCAATGGCGGTAAGGCCTGCCCTGAGCTCCCGCCTCTCGGGCGCCCTCAGGCTTCACGCAGTCGTTGTTGTGATTGGCGGAATTAGGCGGAAAGCCCGCTTGCCTAAACCACAGAGGGTTTTGATTGGTTGCAGCGAACAGCTGCATTTCTATAGCCCAAACCTGGAGCGGTTTAGTGATAAATCCCGCCCTAAAAGGCATTTGTTAACCGTTGTACGTGTTGTAAGGCAAAGGGTGATTGGTCAGAGAGCTCACGGAATCAGTCGGTAGTAAACACAACCAGACTCCAGGGACCGTGGATTGGTCAGTTTTTCTGGGGGCCAAGGAAATTCCTCCGGGTTCCGCGCGCCGGCTGGCTGCACTCCTACCCCGGCCCCGCCCTCCCCGTTGCTGATTGGTTGTAACCCAACGGGGGAGGAGGAAAAGGGCAGAGTAGGCGCTCTTGCATTACATCACTTCCGTTTATCCTCGGGCGCCGCCGCGGTGTTCTCAGAGTGCCGCTGCGAACTGGCTGAAGGAGCTAGGGGAATAGAGGCGGGGTGGGAGGGGGGCGGGCGGAAGGGGGAGGAAGTCCCATAACGGAGACGCAGGTCTGGACGTTCCCACCTCCTCTGACACTGCCGAGTCCGATCGGAGAGGGGTCACCGCCTCCTTCAGCGAGGAGGAGGGGGGCGGAGCCCGGCTCAGGTGAGGAGACCCCGTCAGCGAGTGTCGTGATGGCGGGCGCGCTCACGTGGGGAAGGTTGAGCGCCAGGGGCGCGCCAAGGCGTCGGGGAGCGCGCAGACGTGTACTGGTGCCCCCAGCCTACCCTGACTGTCTTCCTGAGGGGGCATTGTTACCGTCGGAGCGAAGGGGCCAGGCAGGTTCTTCTGCGCAGGCGTCCCCGGTGTCCCGACGCCAGGCTGTCTGCGGGCTGGGGCGGGAGCTGGTACCCCTGCGGATCTCTGGCTGGCTACGTAGGTTCCCGACTGGGGTGGGAAAGGCCTCAGGCCCAACGGCCTGGTGGAATGAAGAGAGGATTTGCTGCCTTGCGGGGTGGGGTCGGACGGCTCCCTTGCCCCCATCCTGGGTCTTCTTGAGCGACGAGGTTTGATTTCACCAGAGCAAGGCTATAGGCAAACTGCCATCGGGAGCCGGCGGCCGACCCTGGAGGGGTGGAGCCAGTGTTTTGGAATGCCCCAACTTGTTAAGAGAGGACTGAAGTGTTTAAGAGGCATTTATTGAATGCCCACTACTCCCAGGCTTCGTGCGAGGAGCTGTGGGGGATGCGGTGGTTAGACACTGCCGTCCCATGTTCTCCTGTTTGGAGGACAGATTTGTATGTAAATAATAAAAGACAGTGAATTAAGGGGAGTTGAAGGTTAGTTTTTTCCTTTAAAAATGGTCATTTTTTATTAAGTCAGTCAGCATTCTGGCATAGTGAAGGGCACTATGGAAACTAATTTTCTGAACAGAAGACAAATCCTGAATAATTTGGAGGAAAAAATTTAGGTGAAAGCACAGTAAAGTCTTGATTCCTAAGTAGTAGTCTCTGACTCTAGTTAACTTGAATTAATAGAAGAAACTCTTCACCTTCAAAAATTGAAGCAAAAATATTCCAAAGCATGTTCTCTTATTTTTCACTTGTATTAAGTAGAAGACGTTACGGGCTTTTCTTTAGAAGTTGAAGAGAATGCTGTGCCTTAGTCATTATTGGTAATTTGTTGTCCTAGTATGGGCTGTTGTGCCTTAGATGTAAAAGGCTGAGTAGAACTTGCTTTTCATTTGCCTAAACTCTTGTGATATCTGTGGTGACGGTGGTTGGCAGTAAGCTAATAGTTCAGAGGGAAAAGACCAGATGGGGAGAAGAGAAGAATTTTAGAGAAAAGCCCCAAAGCCAAAGGAAACCGTTCACTGTTCCTTTTAACCCTTCTGGAAATCCATCAAATTTGGGAAGATTGACCTGGCCACCACAGCCAGCTTGGTGACCTTACAGGTAAGACTGCCTGGGTGGGGACCTGTTCTGGGCCCTTGGGTTTTGCTGAATAAGCAGACTCTTTTTTTTTGAAGAGTCCTGAAGTCAAGCTGTTTACTAGAGATTTGCAGCTTTTCCCTAAAAGTTGTGTCAAAACTTGTAGTTAGCTGAAAATGCTGGATTTTTGTTAATTGATATGTCTGTAGCAAAATTCTGAAAATGGTAAGATTTGGAGGAAAGGCATCTTACAAGCTTAAGAGTGAATGCTCTCAAAAGAGACTCACAAGACTGTCCCCAAAGTGGAAGTAATAAAAAATCACTAGGATATCAAATAGTAGTTAAAGAACTCAGCATGAACTATATCAAATTGGAGACTTAAAAAAATCTTGTGTTCAGTGAATTTGACAAAACCTGGTGTAGTGCTGACAGAATTTTGAATCTGGCTCACATTGGTTTTAGAAATGCAAAAAAGAACCCAAGGTATTGATTCTATGTTAGCTTTCAACTTTTTTTTAATGTGAATTAATTTTAAATACTTTCCCCCTGTCAGTTTTAAGCATGTGATTTTTCTTTTACTGTGTGTAATATTTCTCAAATATGGATGTTGTCTAGTAGAGCCAGTTTTGTTAGCGTAGCAGGTGGGATGGAATGTAGCACTACACTATGCCTTTTGTCTAAGTGTGAAGTGAACTTCTCATCTCCTAAAAGACTAGCTGTTTCTGAGTGAACTATTGCTCTTTACATATGTTTTCATCATTTTCACCACTGAATAGTGGCTTTTAATTTCAAGATCCAGTTTTGGAGGTGCCTTTCATTTTATTAGTTATACATATATTTCCTAAAAGCTTTGATTTATCTTGACATCCCAAACAGATTAGGAACTATGTTGGACAACTTATTATAATAGATATTCTTACTCTCCAAGAGTATTTTATTGGTGATGTTGGATTTTTCTTAACCACTTTGCCAACAGGGGTGATGGCGCCACCCACCACCCTCCGCGCACTCGGACCACTTGTGTTACAGCATGTACCGGCATTTAGTGGTTCCCAAACCCTTGTTCCTTGTTCAAGAAGAATGAGGTTACTCTGACAATTCGAAGGGTGAGGAGGGCAGAGAAGAATTTTACTGAGTGCCTCAGAGAAGAGGACATTCAGGGGTGGTCCCCCACCCCCGCAGTCGGGTGGCTTCTTTCCCAGTGTGGCTGGTTCTGGGGCTTCTTAGGGACTCAGAATGGGGAGTGTGTGCTGATTGGTTTCTGAGTATGCAAAAAGGTTAAATGGAAGGCCGGGTGTGGTGGCTCACGCCTGTAATTGGTGCAGTTGGGGAGGCTGAGGTGGGCAGATTGCCTGAGGTCAGGAGTTTGAGACCAATCTGGCCAACATGGTGAAACCCTGTCTCTACTAAAAATACAAAAATTAGCCCGGCATGGTGAAGTGCGCCTGTAATCCCAGCTACTCGGGAGGCTGAGGCAGAAGAATCAACTGAGCCTGGGAGGCAGAGGTTGCATTGAACTGAGAGCCTGCCACTGCACTCCAGTCTTGCAGACAGAGTGAGACTGTCTCTCAAAAAAAAAAAAAAAAAATGTTAAAGCAAAGACACCACTCAAAGGTGGGCACAACAGTGTAGAAAACCAATTAGGAAAGGGGTAGGTGTATGTAAAATAGGTGAAAGTTGGGGATCAATCAGAAGAGAGCACATCAAACGGGAAGACAGGTTCTCAATCTGTTCCATGGATTTGACTTGTAGCTTGGCTTTCAGGCTTTAAACTGTCTTTGGCTTGGAGGTAGGATTTCACTGGGGATGTGCCCCTATCTGCCTAGGCATTTGTCTGTCTCCTGCCTCTGTCATTAGTAGTCATTGGCTACTAATGTAGTCGGTTTTCCTTCTTCCTTGAAGACAGGATACTATAACTAAGCATTATGCCATAGCTCAATTGGCAGTTTTTTTCCTAGTGTTACATGAAATAATGCATTGTATAATCACAGACATTTTAGATTTAATAAAATTTGGTAAAATTAATAGACTTTTAGCCCAGGTGGCGCACACCTGTAGTCCCAACTACTTGAGAGCCTGAGGCAGGAGGATCACTTGAGTTCAAACCAGCCCAGGCAACATAGTAAAATCCTGGCTCCCTGCCCCCCATAAAGAGTCTTTTGTACCCAACTAATTAATTATAATTGTAACCAGTGAATTTTCCTATTTTCCTAATTTGCTTTCCTGCTCTGGAAAATGTTTGTCGCTGAAAAGAAGCCTATCGAGAGTGATATTTTTCCTTATATAAATGGAAATTAACAAATAAAATGTTCATTTTACAGATTTTAAAGGATGATTAAGTGATAGGTCTACTCTTTGGAAATTATACTTGGTAATCTGTTACTTTGTATGATTACAGGTTTACAAATGCCTTTATTCCTAATTTACTTTTTTTTTTTGAGACAGGGTCTCACTCTGTCACCCAGGCTTGAGTGCAGTGGTGCTATCTGATCTCAGCTCCATGCAACCTCCGCCTCCTGGGTTCAAATGATTCTTGTGTCTCAGCCCCCCCGAGTAGCTGGGGCTATAGCTCGTGGCACCATGCCCCACTAATTTTTGTATTTTTTGATAGAGACAGGGTTTCGCCATGTTGGCCAGGCTGGTCTTGAACTCCTGACCTCAAGTGATCCACCTGCCTCGGCCTCCCAAAGTGTGTGATTACAGGCATGAGAGTCGCTGCACCTGGCTGACTGCCAATTTTTTAAGTTTAAAATGCTTAAGGTGAGTTGCTCCCTTTTTTTCTATGCGTGATATTGTTGACATGGTATGATTTTTCAGTACATCTTAATTAGTCAATTATAATTTAAAATCCACTCAACCATCTTCCTCTAAAAGTGCAAGGCTTTCACCTTTATAGTCCTTACGTTTTAGTCTTTTTTGCAAAGAGAATTTGAGGAAGGAAGACCGGGAAAAGAAAATCCAGTGTTTGGCCATTCGGTTGTGGGAGGAGCCCAGAAATGCTACAAAAATCTAAACACGTTTAAGTTACTTACATTGTACTTATTTTGAATAGATGATCAAAAGCAATTCTGCAGGTCAAGTATAGGTCACTTGCTGAGCATTATTGATTTGATACATGATTGAGAAGTGAAGGCATATACTGCTTTGAAAGTAAACTAGGTGTAAGAAATGGATTAAGTCCATTTTCATCTTCTCTGTTGGAAAGACACCATAATAATAGTGTCTCCAATGCTTTGTCATAGTTTTCATCTTGATAAAAGTTTAGTTTTTTTTTCTTTCTACTTTGTTCTGTTTTGCTTTTGAGATAGGGTCTTGCTCTGTCACCCAGGCTGGAGTGCAGTGGGATGGTCATAACTCACTGCAGCCCCAGTCTCTTGGACTCAAGCAACCCTCTCACACCCAGCCTCCCAAGTAGCTGGAACTACAAGCATGCACCACCACGCCCAGCTAAGTTTTGTAGTTTTTGTAGAGGTGGGGGGTCTCCCTATGTTTCCCAGGCTGGTCTTAGACTTTTGGACTCAAACATTTCTCCCACCTTGGCCTCCCAGCATGTTGAGATTATAGAAGTGAGCCACCATGCCCTGCACCCAGCTAATTAAAAAATAATTTTGTAGAGAAGAAGTTTCACTATGTTGACCAAGCAGGTCTCAAATACCTGGCCTCAAGTGAGCCTCCCGCCTCAGCCTCCCAAAGTACTGGGATTACAGGTGTGAGCCCCTGCATCTGGCCTAATTTTTTGCAGGGGGAGTGTTCGCTTTTGTTGCCTAAGCTGGAGTGCAATGGCGCTCCAGGCCATTGCAGTTATGCAATGCAGTTATGGAGTGCAATGGCACATCCAGTACAGGCAGCTAAAAGAAGCCACTAATGGTTGGTTTTTATGGACTTTTAGATGCGTTTGTGAAACTTCTGTGATATTTAAAGTGTTAACTGGCTAACGCACTTTGGGTGGCTGAGGCAGGCAGATCACAAAGTCAGGAGTTCAAGACCAGCCTGACCAACATGGTGAAACCCTGTCTCTACTAAAAATACAAAAAAAAAAAAAAAAAAGAAAAGAAAAGAAAAGAAGAAAAATCCGGGCATGGGTGTGTGCGTCTGTAGTCCCAGCTACTCGGGAGGCTGAGGCAGGAGAATCACTTGAACCCGGGAGTCAGAGGTTGCAGTGAGCCGAGATCGTGCCACTGCACTCCAGCCTGGTGACAGCAAGACTCCGTCTTAAAAAAAAAAAAAAATTCTAGCAGGATGAGGCAGTTAAATTTGCCATAAATTATTTTGAAGTTTCAATGTAGTGCTTTCAGACTCTATCATGTAAGTGACTTCCTGTGGCATGTCAGTCTCTAAGGCAGCACTCTGCTAGTGGGTCACTTCATTGGTCTGTTCTTGTGTTGCTATAAAGAAATACTGGGTAGCTTATAAAGAAAAGAGGCTTAATGGCTCACAGTTCTACAGGCTGTACAAGCATGGTGCCAGTACCTGCTTGGCTTTTGGGGAGGCCTCAGGAAACTTTTACTCATGGCAGAAGGTAAAGTGGGAGCAGACGTGTAACAAAGAAGTGTGGCACCTTCCCACCCTCTCACTGCAGCTTGCTTCAAAGCACTGAGACAGTGAAAGAGATCTAACCTAACCAACTCCATCTTGGTTCTAACTCCAAACTGTCCTTGTTCGTTCCTGGGCATAGGCTGAACTAACTTTGGGAGGAACTTAGGTTATAGTTTATAGTTTTTGAAAACAAAGACAATAACAGTCTTTTCCCAAAACAAACCTCCTCCTTGCCTGGGGACTAGACTGCCTTTGTAGGACTAACAGAAGCCACAAGATTAGAAATTATGGCTCATGCCTGTAATCCCAACACTTTGGGAGGCCAAGATGGGTGGATCACCTGAGGTCAGGAGTTTGAGACCAGCCTGACCAACATGGTGAAACCCTGTCTCTACTAAAAATACAAAAAATTAGCCAGTCTTGGTGGTGTATGCCTATAGTCCCTGCTACTCAGGAGGCTGAGGCAGGAGAATCGCTTGAACCCGGGAGGCGGAGGTTGCAGTGAGCCAAGATCATGCCATTGCACTCCAGTCTGGGCAACAAGAGTGAAACTCCATCTCAAAATAAAAAAAAAAGAAAAGAAATTAATGGTTTAGGAGTCACGCAGCTGGAGGCTACCAGATTCTGACCCTCCCTAAACTGCTCCTAAGATCAATACTTGAGATATCTTGCAGACCCCCGCATTTGATGAATCAACTGGCACCACCCAGATCGATAAACTGGCTCATCTAATCTTGTGGCCCCCACCCAGGAACTGACTCAGCAGAAGAAGACTCCTTTTGATTTCATCTCTGACCTGACCAGTCAGCACTCCCAGCTCACTGGCTTCCCCCCAACCCACCAAGTTGTCCTTAAAAAACGCTGATCCCCAAATGCTCAGGGAGACTGATTTGAGTAATAAATAAAACTCTGGTCTCTTGCACAGCCAGCTTTGCGTGAATTACTCTTTTCTCTATTGCAGTTCTCCTGTCTTGATAAATCGCCTCTGTCTAGGCAGGGGGCAAGATGAACCCATTGGGCAGTTACAGTGGGAGAAGATAAAGCTCGTCCTGCCTCCTCCTAATCTTCCAGACTGAGGTCTCTTGACATTGTGGTCTGTGGTCTGTGATGTTAGCATGTGGCATTAGCAATGAGAGGATTTGAGTAAAAGAAGGGGAGAAGAAAAACTCTTCCTGCCACCTCTTCAGAGCACTTGCTCTCATTTTCATTCCCTTCACTGTCATTTTATACACATCTTTTCACCCACACCTCCAGCCCTTGACCCTGACCCTGCCTTTTAGCTCCATCCCTTTACTCCCTCCAGTTCCCTAGTCCTTATTCCTAGCCCTTGTTCATGCTCACAACTACATTCTTTTTATTTATTTATTTATTTATTTATTTATTTTTTTGAGACGGAGTCTTGCTCTGTCGCCCGGGCTGGAGTGCAGTGGCCGGATCTCAGCTCACTGCAAGCTCCGCCTCCTGGGTTTACGCCATTCTCCTGCCTCAGCCTCTGAAGTAGCTGGGACTACAGGCGCCCGCCACCTCGCCCGGCTAGTTTTTTGTATTTTTAATAGAGACGGGGTTTCACCATGTTAGCCAGGATGGTCTCGATCTCCTGACCTCGTGATCCACCCGTCTCGGCCTCCCAAAGTGCTGGGATTACAGGCTTGAGCCACCGCGTCCGGCCTCTTTTTATTTTTTTATTTTTAATTTTAATGGAGATGGGAACTTGCTATATTGGACAGGGCATTCTCGAACTCCTAGCCTCAGTCCTCCCACCTTGGCCTCCCAAAGTGCTGGCATTACAGGCGTGAGCCACCGTGCCCGGCCTCAGCTACATTTGTTCCCTCCCCTGAGTGTCCTCTCATCAGTCACTGAGCCCATGTCTTATTGGGGGTTGTTCTCATTACAGCAAAGTGAGATTTCGTACCTGGACCTGGGTTCATACAGCTTCTTCTTCAGTTATTGAACTAGTTGGGTAATGTTGGTCCTAGAAATGAGTAGCCAGTCACTGCTTGGGAGTCATACATAAGAGATAATATGTGTAAAGTACCTATAGAACCTGACTTTTAGTAGATATTCAACCCTCTCATCTTCCCCCTGCATCACCCAGCTAATAGAAACATAGTAGTAAGTGATGGTGCAGTGTTAATTAACCAGGCACTGGTGCTTTGGCAGTTTGCCCCCACAGTAACAGGTTAAAAGGATACTCTGGCCGGGTGCAGTGGCTCAAGCCTGTAATCCCAGCACTTTGGGAGGCCGAGGCGGGAGGATCACAAGGTCGAGACCATCCTGGCTAACACAGTGAAACCTCATCTCTACTAAAATTACAAAAAATTAGCCGGGCGAGGTGGTGGGCGCCTGTAGTCCCAGCTACTCGGGAGGCTGAGGCAGGAGAATGGCGTGAGCCCGGGAGGCGGAGCTTGCAGTGAGCCGAGATCGCGCCACTGCACTCCAGCCTGGGCGACAGAGCGAGACTCTGTCTCAAAAAAAATAAATAAATAAAAAAATAAATAAATAAATAAAAGGATACTCTGGGAGTGATCCCGGGAGGCTACGTTATTGCTAGGGAAAGGCTGGGCACTTTATTCCACAAATTTGAGTAACTCAACGTATGTGTAAGTTGAAGGCTGCCTTTGCACTAAAGTTTTATTTCTCTTATATATATGTGTGTGTATATACACATATATATACACACACACATATATATATTATTATTATTATTATTATCATTATTATTATTTTTAGATAGGGTCTCACTCTGTTGCCCAAAGTGGAGTGCAGTGGCGTGATCTCAGGTCATAAGCCTCTGCCTCCTGGGTTCAAGTGATTCTCCTGCCTCCGCCACCTAGAGTAGCTGGGATTACAGGTGTACGCCACCACACTCAGCTAATTTTTGTATTTTTTAGTAGAGATGAGGTTTTGCCATGTTGCCTGCCTAGGCTGGTCTGGAACTCCTGAATTCAAGTGATCCACCCACCTTGGCCTCCCACAGTGCTGGGATTACAAGCACAAGCCATTGCGCTGGGCCTATCCTGTATTTTTGAAGAATGAGATTCTGCGTACATGAGTTTCTTCATAAACGTAAAACTTACTTAAGTGGTAGTCAGACTTTCGCCCTTAGAATTCCATTACACATTTAAAAATTATTGATGACTCCAAAGAGCTTTTTTGCAAGTTATAGTTTTCAGTATTTAACATACTAGAAATTAAAGTTGAGAAAAAAATTAAGTACTGCATTTGTTTGTTAAAAATAATAAACTATATGTGAACATAAAACATTTTTACAAAAAAGCAGTTCTAAAAAAGTAGTGAAGAGAGTGACTTTTCTTTAAGTAAGCTTTATTTTTTCTAATAGTTTTAGATTTACAGAAAATTGCAAAGATAGTAGAATTTCCATATACCTACACCTTGTTTCACCATTAACGTCTTAACATTAGTATGGTATGTTATAATTAATGAACCATTATTATTATAACATTATTACATAATAACTTTATTAACTAAGGTTTATTCTTTATTCAGATTTTGTTAGTTTTAATGTTCTTTTTCTATTCCAAGATCCCATCCAGGATAGTGTAACCACCCAGTAGGTTCACCTTGCCCACTGCCTAGACAGAGCCGATTTATCAAGATGGGAACTGCAGTAGAGAAAGAGTAATTCACATAAAGCTGGCTGTGTGGGAGGACTGGAGTTTTATTATTTGTCAAATTAGCCTCCCCCAAAACTCAGGGATCAGAGTTTTTTGTTTGAGGTTTTTTTTTTTTTTTTAGACTTTTTTTTTTTCTTTTTTTTTTGAGACGGGTTCTTGCTCTGTCACCCGGACTAGAGTATAGTGGTGCGATCTCGGCTCACTGCAACCTCTGCCTCCCGGGTTCAAGTGGTTCTCCTGCCTCAGCCTCCCAAGTGGCTGGGATTACAGGCAGCTGGCTAATTTTTGTATTTTTGGTAGAAACGGAGTTTCACCATCTTGGCCAGGCTGGTCTCAAACTCCTGACCTTGTGATCCATCCACCTCAGCCTCCCAAAGTGCTAGGATTACAGGCATGAGGCATCGCACCCAGCAGGGGATCAGAGTTTTTAAAGGTAATTTGGTGGGTAGGGGGCTAGTGAGTCAGGAGTGCTGATTGCTTGGCTTGGGGATGAACTCATAGTGTGTCCAGAATTTATTCCTTTCGGTGGGTTCTTGGTCTTGCTGACTTCAAGAATGAAGCCATGGACCTTTGCGGTGAGTGTTACAGTTCTTAAAGATGGTGTGTCCGGAGTTTGTTCCTTCAAATGTTCAAATGTGTCTGGAGTTTCTTCCTTCTGATGGGTTGGTGGTCTCGCTGACTTCAGGAGTGAAGCTGGAGACCTTCACCATGAGTGTTACAGCTCTTAAAGGTGGCACATCCAGAGTTGTTTGTCCCTCCTGGTGGGTTCATGGTCTTGCTGACTTCAGGAATGAAGCTGCAGACCCTCGTGGTGAGTGTTACAGCTCATAAAGGTAGTGCGGACCCAAAGAGTGAGTGGCAGCAAGATTTATTGTGAAGAGTGAAAGACCAAAGCTTCCACAGTGTGGAAGGGGACCCGAGCAGGTTGCTGCTGCTGACTCAGGTGGCTAGCTTTTGTTCCCTTATTTGGCCCCACCCACGTCCTGCTGATTGGTCCATTTTACAGAGTGCTGATTGGTGCATTTACAGTCCTTTAGCTAGACACAGAGTGCTGATTGGTGTGTTTACAATCCTTTAGCTAGACACAGAGTGCTGATTGGTGCGTTTACAATCCTCTAGCTAGACAGAAGAGTTCTCTAAGTCCCTACCCGACCTGGAAGCCCAGCTGGCTTCACCTCTCAATAGGGAGTCAAAGCTGTTCTCTTATGCTGAGTCAGTTCCTGAGTCAGTTCCTGGGTGGGGGCCACAGAACTGGTTGGCAGGTCCAGGTGGGGCTATTCTGTTGTTAGAAATGCAAAAATCTGAAAAGACATCTTAAAAGGTCAATCTTAGGTTCACAGTAGTGGTGTTATCTTCAAGAGTAATTGGGGAAATTGCAACTCCTTTTTTTTTTTTTTTTTTTTTTTTTGAGACGGAGTCTCGCTCTGTCGCCCGGGCTGGAGTACAGTCACCGGATCTCAGCTCACTGCAAGCTCCGCCTCCTGGGTTTACGCCATTCTCCTGCCTCAGCCTCCCGAGTAGCTGGGACTACAGGCACCTGCCACCTCACCCGGCTAGTTTTTTTGTATTTTTTAGTAGAGACAGGGTTTCACCGTGTTAGCCAGGATGGTCTCGATCTCCTGACCTCGTGATCCGCCCGTCTCGGCCTCCCAAAGTGCTGGGATTACAGGCTTGAGCCACCGCGCCCAGCCGGAAATTGCAACTCTTATGACCTCTGAAATAATAGCTGTTAATATTGTTATAAATAAAGTTTCGGTGCCACAAAAGAAATAGCACTTGAACATAAAATTTTCTTAATTCTCAGCAAGGCAAGTTACTTCAGTAGAAGGGTGCACCCTTACAGATGGAGCAGTGGTGAGCACACATTTGGACAAGGGAGGGGAAGGGTTCTTATCCCTGACGCACATGGCCCCCTGCTGCTGTGTCATTCCCCTATTGGCTAGGGTTAGACCGCACCGGCTAAACTAATTCCAATTGGCCGATTTAAAGAGAGTGTTGGGGGTGAGTGGTTTGGCCGGGAAAATGGTCATGACAGAGGAAGTCATCAGAATGAGTCAGGGTGGAGCAGGTAATCAAAATGAGTTGGGTGGAGTAGGTAATTGGGATGAGGGTGGAACAGGTAAAAGGAATGAGTCAGGGTGGAGTAGGTACAAAAAAGGTTGCTGTACGAGGAAGTTTAAAAGTAGAAGGCAAATAATTGAACATACTGACATACTGATTCTTTGAAAAGAAATTTAGAATTTATATCTAACAATTCCTCCTTTTGCATTTCCTTACAGTTCTTTTTAAATTTTTTAACGTGTCTTGGCTTAGTTGTTTTGCTTGATTTTCCAAAAGAAGATGCTTCTCTGGATAAGGTGGAAGATAGCTAAGGGAGGTTTTACTAAGTGCCATTTTTATGAACCTCTGCACCAACCCGCGGATGCATGGTATGACGCAGCACCCAACCAGAATAAGTACACCCATTACAACTGTGAGGGAAGTATGAATTGAGACTATTATTCCTTTCTATTTACTGAACCACTTTTCTGGCCATCCTGTAAAGGGGTCATTTACCCCTGAGTTGTTGGCTAACTCATTGGACAGAGCAGTCAGACCTTGTAATGCCTTTGTTGTACTTCCGTCAGGGGCGGTGTTATTTGGGATGAAGGTATAATATTGAGTTTTAATCATAATGCAAATTTCTCCTCTTTCTGCTAATATCGTGTCTAATGCTATCCTATTTTCTCAGGTCATCTGGCTAGTAGCCCCTAATTGCTCAGCTATTCCTTTAACAGCATCTCTAGTGTAGTTAATAAATCACTATTGGTTGTAGTAGGTGTAGTTTATTCAGTCTTCATTTTTATTAATTGTCACCTACCAAAATACTGACTCAAATCCTGCAGCTGTTTGATTTCAGACATTAAATTGATCTGATATTCCCTGTGGGACTCTGATTGTGTCTAAATAGACATGAGAGTCAAAAGACCCATAAGGGGCTTCTCTTGCTTTACGATCTTATTTTTCCTTCCTCTGGTTGATGAAATGCCAGGGTAAAAGGGATAGCCAATTGGACTAAAGCACAAGTGCCACTCCAGTTATTTGGCAGAGTGTCCAGTAAAGGTCCACCACAATACCACCGAACATCTGCTTGGGGATGAACAAGGCCTGACTGATTGATAAGTTCTTGAAAACTCTTAAGCTCACTGGATCCCTTTGGGTCTCCAAGGAATGCCAAGTTTCCTCCCTGTTGTGAGAGACGCAAAGTGAACTTAGTGTTGGGAGGTGGAAGCTGGATGGCCCTTGGAGGCAGACTGGCAGGGTGTCAAACTTCGGAATATAGCAGAGAGAGAGAGAGCTTGGCACAACTTACTACTCCAGGCTGTAGAATCCTGGAAAAGAGCTACTATGCAGCCCACACCTGGTTGACTGGAGGACCACTTTAGTGGAAAGGGGACAATCTGGGTCTCTGGCCTGCTGTGCATACAGCATAACAATTGCTTTTGTTTAACGTGCAGACAGTATATTTGATGTGTTCCAACCAGTATTATGCATCTTGGTATCCTGTCTTAATTGCAAAGGTTTAAGTCTAACTTCTACGATGCTCTAGTAAAATGAATGTATGGTTTTAGGAAATTACAAAAACCGGTTGGGGCAGTCCATCTTTGCTCTTTAGTGGTCCACAGAATGTTGGACCAACTATGGCATAAAAGCTCAGCATTGCAGGGCAAGACTCCTGGTTGACACTGGGGTCTTTATCAAAATCTCTCTGGATTAAATGGTCCCAATTTACTAAGGCCCAGTCTAAGGAGAGTCAGGAGGAACAGAAGTACTTTTCTGAAGTAGAGAGCTGTCGACTTGGCAAGTCCCCACAGGGTATATAACAAGGCAAGCATCAAATGCAATAGTTTGAAGTGAAATTGACTTGGTTATAACTAGATGGTCAGCTGTAGAGCAAGGAAAGAAGGAAGAGTAATAGAATAGATGAAAGACAGTTTAATTTTTCTTAGCCTTAGTTTGGAAGGGTTTTCCCCTGGGACCATGGCCCACCACTCTGGTGGGCGGGGGGGTGGCGCTTTCCTGACTTGGGTGTGATGAGTCCATCCCATTTCCGCTGTACGAATAGCAGTCTCGGTGGTTAGCAGCACAAAGTAGGGTCCTTCCCAGGCTAGTTCCAGTTTTCCTTCTTTCCACCCTTTGATGAGAACGTGATCCTCAGGCTGGTGCTGCTTTACCAGAAGTTCTAGGGGTGATACCTGTGCAAAAAGACTTTTAGTTTTGAGGGAAAGGAAAGTTGAAGATAAACCAAGTATATACTTTCTAAGAAACTGATCTTTTGTTTTAAATGTGGGGACGTCAGCAGTGGACTTTATAGTCCTTGGTGCCTTCTTACTGATAAATTTCCTTTAGCACCTATTTTTATTAGTTTTTAGACCAAAGAAAGCCAAACACCATTTTATATTTGACAATGCTTCCTGTATGACTTTGATACCAAATAAGCTAAATTTCACCTTTATATTAGTGTGTTATTAATGTTAAACTCAATTTTAATAAAATCTTGTAGACATATTTATCCAATTTTAACATCTGACCACAAGGTAAGATTTTTATAGACTCTTTTTAACCTTTTATAATTTTTGTTAAAGAGCAGGTTAGTGCTTTAAGAAAAACCCGTTGTGCTTTTCTTTTAATGCCCGGTTCACAGAAAAACTGGATGATACCCTTTTAACTTTAGCCAGTATGTTTACACACACAATTTCCTTTACGATTAACATTTTAAAACTTGCCTAAACCTTCAAAACAAAAAAAAATTTTTAACCTTTTAGTATAGGTAAAAATTTACATTCTTATGCCTTCTTATAATCCCTTTAACAAAAGTATATTTTACTTTCCTTATACACCTTGCACATAAACTGTTTCTTCAATAGTTTTGCATTCAGGAGGCCTAATTACTTTTAAATTATACAACATTTCTTGCCTAAATTCCCTTTTATAACACTTTTTTTTTCACGCCTTTCATAGACAATTCTCCAACATGCCTCAGCTTTCTGACTTGTTGCAAACATCCCTTTCTTTTTTTTTTTTTTTTTTTTTGAGGCGGAGTCTCGCTCTGTCACCCGGACTGGAGTGCGGTGGCCAGATCTCAGCTCACTGCAAGCTCCGCCTCCCGGGTTTACGCCATTCTCCTGCCTCAGCCTCCCGAGTAGCTGGGACTACAGGCGCCCGCCACCTCGCCCAGCTAGTTTTTGTATTTTTAGTAGAGACGGGGTTTCACCGTGTTAGCCAGGATGGTCTTGATCTCCTGACCTCGTGATCCGCCCGTCTCGGCCTCCCAAAGTGCTGGGATTACAGGCTTGAGCCACCGCGCCCGGCCGCAAACATCCCTTTCTTTAAACAACCAGTTAATTTATTTTAGGACAAGAATTTACCATATAACATTCTTTTTACATAAATTCTTCCCCCGTGCTTTTTTTTTCCCAAAGATGTTAACCATTCTTTTCCAAAGTGAACTTCCTTCATGTGTGTGGACTAGACTGCCTAAGACCACAAGATTAGAAGTTAGGATAATACATGTTACACTGTTAACTTTTAGCAAACTTTACTTTTGTTGAAAACCGTGTAAGTTTGGGATTTCAACTATCCTTTACTGTTAATAAGACCTTGTTTAGACCTAATTAACTTAGAATTGGTATAGATGGTTCCTTCCTGGTTCTGTAAGCAACTTTAAGGCTTGGCTCAGTGCAAACAGTTCACATGTTTGAGCAGACCAGTTATTAAGCAATTTTCCTAACTCTGCTTCTGCAAGAGTTTCCCTGTCAATTACTGAATACCCATTGTGTCTTTTTCCCTCAGTCACCTGGGAGGAACCATCTAGCCTCCGGTCCTGAAGGGAGATCCTCCTAGGTCTGGTCAGACCTTCATATGGTAATTAATTAAGATTTAGATCCCCTGTTAGGAAACCTGCTGGGTTAAGGGAATTATCAATGGTTATTGTTAAATCATCTTTTTCTAACAGCTTTTTCTAATAGCCCCATACTTTAAGATTTTTGAGTTAGTAAGCTACCCTTTTCCTTTTTTGGGGGGGGGCTTAAGATAGTTGTGAACTGGTGAGGTGTGTTCACAGTGAGGTTTCCTCTAAAAGCTATTTTTCTACTTTCTTCTGCTAGCAAAGTAGTTGCCGCTACAGATTAAATGCATTTGGGCCATCTGAGGGTTACTGGGTTAAGGATTTTTTGATAGGAAGGCTACAGGTTGTCAGTGGCCTCAGTGCTTTCAGACTACGCCCTTGTTTACACTGAAACCAAGGTGGTATTGAAGTGTTACAGGGTCACCGAGAAAACCTTCAATTATCAATTACAGGTTTTTAATTTACCCTGGCTTTTAAAGGAATAGGGTACACTGTTTTCTCCTTTTTTTTTTTTTTTTTTTTTTTTTTGAGACGGAGTCTCGCTCTGTCGCCTGGGCTGGAGTGCAGTGGCCGGTTCTCAGCTCAGTGCAAGCTCCGCCTCCCAGGTTTACGCCATTCTCCTGCCTCAGTCTCCCGAGTAGCTGGGACTACAGGCGCCCACCACCTCGCCCGGCTAGTTTTTTTTTTTTTTGTATTTTTTTTTAGTAGAGACGGGGTTTCACGGTGTTAGCCAGGATGGTCTCGATCTCCTGACCTCGTGATCCGCCCGTCTCGGCCTCCCAAAGTGCTGGGATTACAGGCTTGAGCCATCGCGCCCGGCCCACTGTTTTCTCTTTACTACTCTCTCTTTTTCTTTTTCTCTTTGACTTTCTGTCTCTCTCTTTTTCTCTCTTTGACTCCCTCTTTGTCTCTCTGTCTCTCCCTCTCTCTGTCTCTCTCTCTGTGTCTCTCTGTCTCTCTCTCTCTTTCCCCTCCCTCTCTTTCCTCTCTGCTGTTCTTTCCCTGCCTCTGCCAGCTGCTTATGCTGCTGTTCTCCTCTCTCCTTCCCCTTCCCCTAGAGGGACCAGCAGGAGTGGAGCTACTCTTTCTTCCCCTGAGAAGAAAGGAAAGGGGAGTTCTGAATATTTTTCTTACTTCCAGAGGTTTTTGTGAGGTTCAACCCCCGCCATGGGGATTTCTCACCTCTTTGTGAGGTTCAACCCCCCTTCATGGGGATTTCTCACCTCTCTTTGAGGTTCAACCACCCACTTGTGGGGATTTCTCACAGTTTTTTTTGTTTGTTTTTTGTTTTTTGATGGAGTCTCGCGCTCTGTCCCCCAGGCTGGAGTGCAGTCGCGCAATCTCAGCTCACTGCAAGCTTCATCTCCCGGGTTCATACCATTCTCCTGCGTCAGCCTCCTGAGTAGCTGGGACTACAGGCGCCCACTACCATGTCCAGCTAATTTTTTGTATTTTTAGTAGAGATGGAGTTTCACCGTGTTAGCCAGGATGGCCTTGATCTTCTGACCTCGTGATCTGCCTGCTTTGGCCTCCCAACATGCTGGGATTACAGGTGTGAGCCACTGCACCTGGCCAAATTCTCACCTCTTTTTGAGGTTTCCCCCTCCCCCCCATGGGGATTTCTTACCTCTTTTTGAGGTTCAACACGCCCTCATGGGGATTTCTCACCTCTTTCTGAGGTTAACCCTTCCCGCCCCCAATGGGGATTTCTCACCTCTTTATAACTTCCAAGACCGACTAAGGAATCCTTCACCGCCCCCTGCGGCTTTCTTTCCCTAGTCCCGACTAAGGAATGCTTTACCGCCTCTGTGGTTTCTCTTAACTTGGTATGTCCTAACCGAGGAATGCTTTACCATCCGTGGCTTTTTCCTTAGTCCTGACCACCAAGGAAATACTTCACTGGCTCCTGTAGTTTCTCCTTACTTGGTCTGTCCACAGAGTGTTTGCCACAGTATGTGAGGATCCTTTACACTAGGTTGCTGGCCAGTTTTTTTTTTTTTTCCGTGTTGCTGAGAGCTCGGGTTATTCTTTGCACTGGGTGGGTCTTGATTTCTCACCCCGAGGCTGCCACAAAGGGGCGGGGTGCACCTCCTCACGTGAGAGAACCAAAGACCGCCCCCAGAGGGGAATGTAATCACAGGCGAGCCCCCAAATTGTTATAAATAAAGTTTCGGTGCTGCAAAATAAATAGCACTCGAATATAAAATTTTCTTTTTAATTCTCAGCAAGGCAAGTTACTTCAGTAGAAGGGTACACCCTTACAGATGGAGCAATGGTGAGCGCACACTTGAACAAGGGAGGGGAAGGGTTCTTATCCCTGACGCAGGTGGACCCTGCTGTTGTGTCGTTCCCCTATTGGCTAGGGTTAGACTGCACAGGCTAAATTAATTCCAATTGGCTAGTTTAAAGAGAGTGTTTTGTTTGGTGGGAAAAATGGTTAAGACAGAGCAGATAATCAGAAAGAGTCAGGGTGGAGCAGGTAATTGAAAAAGGTTGCTTTACGAGGAAGTTAAGTTTAAAAGTAGAAGGCAAAGAATTGAACATACCAAAATACTGATTCTTTGAAAAGAAATTTAGAACTTATGTCTAATAATATTTAGAATTCCAGCTGCTCTCATCCTAACTTGGTGGCTGGTGGCCTTTCATTTGTTTTACTGGAAGAGCCTAGCTTTGGGGAAGGACTGTTATTTAAACTGTAAACTAAATTCCATCCCAAGGCTAGTTCAGCCTACACCCAGGAATGGACAGTAGTTTGGGGGTTAGAAGCAAGATGGAGTTGGTTACGTCTGATGTCTTTTACTATCATAATTTCTTTAGTTATAATTTTACAAAGGTGATTTCAATAACACATCACATTTAGTCATCACGTCTCCTTAGGTTACTCTTGGCTGTGAAAGTTGCATATACTGTAAACCAAAAAGTATTTGAGACAAGTTTCAATCAATTTAAAAAGTTTATTTTGCCAAGGTTAAGGATGTACCCGTGACACAGCCTCAGGAGGTCCTGATGACATGTGCCTAAGGTGGTTGGGGTACAGCTTGCTTTTATACATTTTAGGGAGACATAATACACCTCTGTATGTATACATGTACGATTTACATTGGTTCAATATGAAAGGGCGGGACAACTCAAAGGTAGGGGGTGTTCCAAGTCTTAGGTAGATTTAAACATGTCCTGATTGGCAGTTGGTTGAAACAGTTGTTATCTGTAGAAAAGAATGTCTGGGCTATGCTGAGGGGTTGCAGAGATCTAAGTTTTATCATGCACATGAAGCCTCCTAGTAGCAGGCTTTAGAGAGAATAGACTGTAAATTTTTTTTTTTTTTTTTTTTTTTTTTTAATCAGACTTAAGGTCTGTGTTGATGTTACTGCTGGAAGGGTATAATGAGGCATGTCCAGCCCCTACTTCCCATCATGGCCTGAACCAGCCTTTTTTCTTTTTCTTTTTTTTTTTTTGAGACGGAGTCTCTGTTGCCCAGGCTGGAGTGCAGTGGCGTGATCTTGGCTCACTGCAAGCTCCACCTCCCGGGTTCACTCCATTCTCCTGCCTCAGCCTCCCAAGTAGCTGGAACTACAGGCGCCCACCACCACACCTGGCTAATTTTCTGTATTTTTAGTAGAGATGGGGTTTCACCATGTTAGCCAGGATGGTCTCGATCTCCTGACCTCGTGATCTGCCTGCCTTGGTCTCCCAAAGTGCTGGGATTACAGGCGTGAGCCACCGCACCTGGCCTCAACCAATCTTTCAGGTTAAAGTTTAGGATGCCCTGGCTGAGAAGGGAGTCCATTCACATGGTTGCAGGGGTCCTTTCAACTTTATTTTTGGTTTACCATGCTTTGCTTGTTTTCTGTAACTTGGAATAGAGTACCAGTCAGGTGTTGTACATAGGGAAAAACTCTCTTTAAACCATGATTTTCCCCTGTTCTTACACCACAACAATCATTAGCACAGAAGAAGACTTCTGTGGCCTAATGTGGGGGTTTTTCCCCCACACAAGGGGCGTGGACACCAACTTGGTATCCTCCAATTCAGTTCCAAATATAGGAAACAGGAAACTTACCTTGACCTCTTCACGGGCCTTGGGACCTGGGTGCCTCACTTACTTGGCCCACAACTCTCAACTCCTCATGGGAAGGGGAGCATGCAGGTGAGTGGGTGCCGGAGCCAGAGCAAACGCTTTTGGACGCCATCAGGAGCAAAACTTCATGCGGCCCTGCGGCAGTGTCTAGGTGGCTACACACAACCCCTGAGGCCCCAGAGGGTGTGTGTTACAGTGTGTTCTTTTAGCTCTGCCATCCACAGATGGCTTAAGTGTTAACACCTCAGTGTAGGGTCAGTGTGACAGCCTTTTGCACCCATGGCCAAGTCCTTGTCCTGCATCCACGAGGAATGAGGTCGCACAAACAAATTGAAGGGTAGTGAATGGGGAAGATTTTATTGTCAATGAAAGTGGTTCTCATCAGGAAGGGGAGCTGGAAGATGGCTGGAATGGGAAAGTGATTTTCCCCTGGAGTCTAGCTGTTCTGCCACCAAGCTGTCCCTCTAAAGTGAAGCTATTTCTCTCCAATGTCCAGCTGCTGCTTCTCTCCTTCTCTGCCCTCTGCCAGTTGGGTCAGGGATTTTTATGAGTATAGGATGGGGGGTGGGGTGGGCCATTGGTGATTTTGGAAAATAAAACATTTGAGGGAGAAAACAGGAATGCATGTTCTTACTTTGGGCTATAAAGGGCTATGGTTCTAGGCTTGATGATGGGGCTTCACCAGGGACCTGGCCCTTTTCTGCCTAGAATTTCCCTGCCTCCTGTCCCTGTCACTATCTACCCAGAGATAGTGTCAGATCCACAAGTTGAAGGCCCAGTTCCCCAAGACTGCCCTTCCCTTCTCAACACCAATGGCAAGTCCAGGCCTCTGGAACTTCTGACCAACCAGCTTTAAGTTGGGTTCAATTAATTTACTGGAGCGACTTACAAAACTCAGGGAAACAGCTGGGCGCAGTGGCTCACACTTGTAATCCCAGCACTTTAGGAGGCTGAAGTGAGCGGATCACGAGGTCAGGAGTTCAAGACCAGCTTGGCCAACATAGTGAAACTCTCTCTACTAAAAATACAATAATTAGCCAGGCATGGTGGTGTGTGCCTGTAGTCCCAGCTACTTGGGAGGCTGAGACAGGAGAATTGCTTGAACCTGGGAGGCGGATGTTGTGGTGGGTTGAGATCACGCTCCTGCACTCCAGTCTGGGCAACAGAGCCACACTGCTTCTCAAACAAAACAAAACACTCAGGGAAACACGTTTACCAGTCTGTTATAAAGGATACTGCAGAGGATATAGATTAAAAGACGTGTAGGGTGAGGTCTGGGTAAAGAGGCTTAGAGCTTCCATGCCCTCCCTGGGGCACCACCCTCCAGAAACTTCCGTATGTTCAGCTCTCCAGAAGCTCATTGAACCCTGTCCTCTTGGATTTTTATGAAGCTTCACGCTTCAGCATGCCTTCCCCCAGGGTATATGGTGGGACCCTCTAATGGGAGGGCCTTGAGATCCACAATCAGAAAGGTGGGGGAACATTAGAATGAAAAGAAGGCAGGAGAATGTCAGAGGCTTGGCCCTGAGGTATAGCACACCCAATATTACAACAAAGGACTGTAACAAGGGCTGTGGGAGTTACAAGTCAGGAACTGTGGAGGAAAACCAATATATATCATAACACCACAGCTATTTTGTAGAATGTCCCACAACTGAGATTTGTCTGATGTTTTTCTCATGATTACACTGGGGTTATGGGTTTTTTGGGGGAAGAACACGGGGGTAAGGTGCCATTCTCAATCACATCAACATGTGATGCATACTACCATGCATGCTATCCACATGACATATCACCCTTGATGTTGCCTTTGGTCACCTGGCTGAGATAGTGTTTTTAGATTTCTCTATTCCAAAGTGAACTCTTCTTCCTTTCCTTACTGTACTCTGGAAGGAAGTCACTGTGCACCGCCCACACTTAAGGAATGAGGAATTATGTTCCACCTCCTTAAGGGCAGGGTATCAACATAAATTATTTAGAATTCTTATGTATGGCAGATTTGACTCCTTTGTCTATTTACTTAGTCACTTATGTCAGTATTTTTAAATACTGATTTATTTATTTATTTGCTCACATTGTTCCAGCTTTGGCCATTGGGAAGTCTTTCTCCTGTTGGAGCCTGCATCCCTTTCTCATACTCCCATTTTCATGTTATTTTGTTGTTTTTAAGCACTTACTTTCTTGTGCCACAAGATACTCCAGGCTTATTTTGTAAATTTGGTGTCCTACTCCTAGAATCAGCCATTTCTTCAAGGAGCCCTGGCTCTTTTTATTGAAAAATAGTATTCAAAACCAAGGTCTGCACACTAGGAATGCTCAGAGTGGCATTATTATACTTTTTTTTGTTTTTAAGCGATAGGGTCAGGCATGGTGGCTCACGCCTGTAATCCCAGCACTTTTGGAGGCCTAGGCAGGCAGATCACCTGAGGTCAGGAGTTCGAGACCAGCCTGGCGAACATGGTGAAACCCTGCCTCTATTAAAAATAGAAAAATTAGGCCAGGTGTAGTGGCTCATGCTTATAATCCCAGCACTTTGGGAGACCAAGGCAGGCGGATCATTTGAAGTCAGGAGTTCGAGACCAGACCAGCCCACTTGGCAAAACCCCATCTCTACTGAAAATACAAAAATTAGCCGGGCATGATGGCATGCGCCTATAATCCCAACTACTCGGGAGGCTGAGGCAGGAGAATCACTTGAACCCGGGAGGTGGAGGTTGCAGTGAGCTGAGACCATACCATTGCACTCCATCCTGGGCAAAAAGAGCAAAACTCTTATCTCAGATAAATAATTAAAAAAATTAGCTGGGCATGGTGGCACACATCTGTAATCCCAGCTACTTGGGAAGCTGAGGCAGGAGAATTACCTGAACCTGGGAGGCAGAGGTTGCAGTGAGCTGAGATCGTGCCACCACACTCCAGCCTGGGTGACAGAGTGAGACTCTGTCTCAAAAAAAAAAAAAAAAAAAAAGGGTCTCACTCTATCGCCAAGGCTGGAGTACAGTGGCATGATCATGGCTAGCTGCAGCCTCAAACTCCCAGGCTCAATCTATCGCCCCCCTCTGCTTCCTGACTAGCTGGAACTACAAGTGTGCACCACCACACCCAGCTAAGCTAATACTTGGTTTTTGTATGTATATGTGTATGTATGTATGTATGAGACAGGCTCTGACTGTTACCCAGGCTGGAGTATAGTGGTTCAGTCATAGCTCACAGCAGCCTTAAACTCCTGGGCTCAAGTGGTCCTCCCTGGCCTGAGCCTCCTGAGTAGCCAAGACTATAGGCACTCACCACCACGCCCAGCCATTTTTTTTTTTTTTTTTTAAGAGACAGGGTCTTGCGATACTGCCCTGGCTGGAGTGTAGTGGCAGGATCACAGCTCATTGCAGCCTCAGCCTCTTGGGCTGAAGCCATCCTCCTACTTCAGCCTCTCAAGTAGCTGGGACTGCAGGTACATGCCACCATGCCTAGTTAATTTTTTTTTTTTTTTGTAGAGGCAAGGTCTTGCTATTTTGTCCAGGCTGGTCGCCAACTCTTGGCTTGAAGTGATCCTTCTTCCTTGGCCTCCCAAAGTATTGGGATTATAGGCATGAGCCACATACTTATAAAAAATTTTTGTAGAGACAGTGTCTCATTGTGTTACCCAGGTTTGTCTCTAATTCCTGGCTTCAAGTGATCCTTCTGCCTTGGGCCCCCAAAGTGCTGGGATTATAGGCTGAGAAGCAGGGGCTGGCATGCCCATGCCCTGTTTTACATTTTTTGTAGATCTCTTTAATATGTAGTTTAATAGAGGACAGCTGGATTCTATTAAATGCTTCTGCGTTCAATTTGCTATGATATACTACTTTGATTAAAATATACCAAAAAACTCCAGCATCACACAAATATGTAGTTGGAAAGGGAGGATTATTTCAGTAGCTTTTTCAGATAGTTTTGGATATTCTTACTCTGATACCGTACCAAAACTCCACAAGTGGTATTTTCTTAAGTGATTAGTACATTGTGGAATCTGAAATGTCAATGAACTTTTCATCTTCTGTTGCATTAAAATACATTAGCTTTTGTTTTGTACCTTGAATGAATTTTTACCTATACCTTATTTTATATCATTGTTACATGGCTATATGGTCATTTGGAAAATACTGATTTCAGAGTTATGCAGATCTTCCAAATGTGGACACATTTATTATACAATGTAAAAAAATCACATTTCATTAATATCACCAATGATCTGTCAGAATAATTTGAGCATGTGGGAAGCTGTCAAGCTCACAGTGACAGATACAAGTTTTCCAAAATACTAATTTTCACCTGAATTCTCAAACTTTTTTATTGGCAGTAAGTACTAAGTTATTTTATTTAAAATGACAGGCTCATTTCATTCATTTTTTTCATTCATTTTCAAGAAAATGGCAAATACTTCTAAATAACCATAGTTTGTCATTCTTTCAAGTAAAAATAGTGTCCCATGAGAAAAGCAATTAGTTGAGCTCCCACCTCAAAAACTGCACAAGTGCTTTTTCTTGAGGCAACTTCAGAATGCAGGATGAAAACTTCAGGTATACTTCCCATTTTATCACACATATTGAAAACAGGTACTCAAGAGTCGAGACTTAATAACAAATGTAGGGAAGGGGAGGCTGGGTCTCCATTGGAGTGAGCATTCGGGTAGTAGTAGCTGTGTTCAGCATAGATGTTTGGCATTCTGACCTGATTGTTCCTGCTGCCTAGCTTAATTTCTTCCCAGCTCAATCTCACATATCCAGCCTTCCCATCAATTCCACGATCAAACTAATAGTCTTTCAGTAAATTACTTTTATGTTTAACTAGGATCAGTTTTTTTGCTGCAACCAATAACTCTGGCTGATACGCTGCTTAAACTTAAGTAGAAAAAAAAAAAAACTTTTTTTTTTTTTTTTTTTTTTGAGACGGAGTCTCACTCTGTCACCCAGGCTGGAGTGCAGTGGCACGATCTCGGCTCACTGCAAGCTCCGCCTCCCGGGTTCACGCCATTCTCCTGCCTCAGCCTCCTGAGTAGCTGGGACTACAGGTGCCCGCCACCATGCCCGGCTAATTTTTTTGTATTTTTAGTAGAGACAGGGCCTCACTGTGTTAGCCAGGATGGTCACGATCTCCTGACCTTGTGATCCGCCTGCCTCGGCCTCCCAAAGTGCTGGGATTACAGGCATGAGCCACCGCACCCGGCCGCCAAAATACTGTTTAAGGAAGTAATCTGAAAAGTGATGATAGTCTTTAGTTCAAAATTATGTGCCTCATGGTTAACCTTTCTGATGACTTGTAATTATTAACATCAGTTATGAGCAGTCACTATCCAATACCTACCTTTCTAGCCTATTTTCCAGCCAAACCAAATACATTGCTTTACCCACCTCAACCCCTTCTCCACCTTTACCTCTGTCTAGAATGTACTTTCCCTCTCAGTTTGTCCAAATCCAACCAAGACCTAGCTCTGTTGTCAATGCCACCATGAAGCTAGAAATAACCTTTGCCTTCTCCAAACCATTGAGAGGTTCCTTCACCTCTTATGTGGCACTTAGTACTTTCTACTTTGTAATATCATTATTCATGTATATCTTATTTCCACTAAACATCTGTGACAGTACTGTCCCATACAAATCTATGCTCCACAGCACTTAACCTTGAACAAGTAAGCACTTGAAAACATTAGGTGATGCTGGCATGGTGGCTCACACTTGTAATCTCAGCACTTTGGGAGGCCAAGGCAGGAGGAATGCCTGAGCCCAGGAGTTCGAGACCAGGTAGAGCAACATAGTGAGACCCTTCTCTACAAAGAATGAAAAATTAGCTGGGCATGGTGACATGTGCCTGTAGTACCAGTATTTGGGAGGCTGAGGTGGGAGAGTCACTTGAGCTAGGGAAGTGGAGGCTACAGTGAGCTGTGATTGCACTACCACACTCCAGCCTGGGTGGCAAAGCAAGACCCTGTCTCAAAAACAAAACAAAAAACATATTACATGAATGGACTTGTATACAAAAAATACACAAGTACCTTTATGGGCTGTTGAAGTCCCCTGAGCTATATATCCCCTCTACTACCTAGCTCCAAGCTGCTGGGCCTCTTTTCCCCCTTAGTGGGTCAGCTGTCTCTTTTTGCAGCTGTCAGCTTAACCTCATTTAAGCAGCCACTCCTTGCCCTCATTCTGGAGTTGCTGCTTCAGTTAGTTAGGGAACTAGAAAAATGTGAATTTTGTTTCAAACAAAAGACTGTGTGAGGGCTTGAGGGACTTTCCTGTGAGAAAATCTTGAATCCATAGTCTTTGATCTTTATTTTGGATATTCTGAGACTTTTTCTTTTCTGGTTTTTGGCTGATCTTAGAGATAGTTGTGATTCTCAGAAAAGTGATTGTTCAGTAATATGTTACAATTCATCCATATATAGCAAAAGTTTATTCAGCAAATAATTTACTGAGTATTTTATGTCAGGCACTTTGAGAGAGAGAAAATACAGTTCATGCCCTCAAGGTGTTTTAGTAGAAAAAGCATTTGAGTTTGTACTGGGAATGTAAGTAGGATACTAATAATTAGTCCCTAGTGGAATTTTCCTGTTTTATAGAACTAATCTGTTCAGTTTCTGAGCCAACCCTGACAGAGCAGAACCAGAGATATTATGACATTAGTCATGCTGACAGGTCTGGTTTCTTGGGGTTAACCCAGGCATCATTGTGCCCACCTAGTTCTAGCCTTCCTTTACTCCCACTTTGCTGGTCAAATAAGAACAATGGATGTATGTTCCAGTACCCTACTCTGTCTGACTTGGAGCCCTGTCAAAATTCCTAGCCTGAGCCAGATGGGTGACTCATGCCTGTAATCCCAGCACTTCAGGAGGCTGAGGCAGGTGGATTGCTTGAGCCAAGGAGTTTGAAACCAGCCTGGGCAACATGGCAAAACTCCGTATCTACAAAAAATACAAAAATTAGCCAGGCATGGTGACATGCACCTGCAGTCCCAGCTACCCAGGAAGCTGAGATGGGAGGATCACCTTGAGCCTGGGAGGTCAAGGCTGCAGTGAACCGTGATCAGGCCACTGTACTCCATCCTGGGTGAGAGAGTGAGATCCTGTCTCAAAAAAAAAAAAAAAAAAAAAAAAAAATCCTAGCCTGCACTTTGGGAGCCTGTGGTGGGAGGATTGCTTGAGCCCTGGAGTTCAAGAGCAACCTGGGCATATTGAGACCCCATCTGTATTAAAAAAAAAAAAAAAAATCCTAGCTTTCTTGAGTGGGTCCTTGCTTTGTTTTGCTCTCTGATATTTGTTTTTATGTATATCATCTCTACAAGTGGAGGAAATGTTCTGTCTAGTTATTTTTCTGCTGATGAAATGGGAGAGTTCCCTGACTCCCCCCGCAGGATGCGTGACAAGGGTGTGGCTTGTCTGTTTGGCTACCGCCACTGCTAAAACCCCTTACAGGAGGAGGAGGAGGAGCACAGAGACAGGCAGGGGTAGGAGCTGGGGCAAGCTGTTTTAGGGTCTGGCCCCACAGTGGCGTCTAGGGGTGGGTGCCTGTAGCCCCCAAAGCCCCACTGGGCATGCTACAGTGTTCTTTTAGCTCTGCTGTCTGCAGATGGGTTAAGTGTTAACCAGCTCAGTTCCTTCTTGGTATTTGGGTTCTTGTCCGGCATCCAGGAGGAATCAGGCCACACACGGACTTGAAGGATGGTGTATGTGGGGATTTTATTGGATGATGGAGGTGGCTTTCAGTGGGATGGATGGGGAGCTGGAAAGGGGATGAAGTGGGAAGATGATCTTCCCCTGCAGTTCAGCTGTCCTGCAGCTGATCTCCTCTCTGACCATCCCCAGCTGAATGGCTCTTGACATTCAGATGCTCCTTCTCTTCTCTCCTTCTCTGCCATGCTGCTCTTTTGCTCCTCTGCACTTCTGTTTGTCTGCTCATCTGCCTGTGGAACCTGGAGTTTGGGGTTTATATGCATACAGGATAGCATGGCGTGGCAGGCCAAAAGGCAACATTTGGGCACAAAAACAGGAATGCCTGTTCTCATTTAGGGCCACAGGTTTCCAGGCTTGAGGGTGGGGCCTTAGCTGGGGTACTGTCCTCTTCCCAGTATTTCCCTGTCTCCTGTCTGTATTACTAGGGTTTTTGTTTTTGCTCAGCCCACACAGAAGTAGGATCTGCTAGGGTTTTATCTAGATTGGGTTACTGAATATTAAGGATTCCTTAGAATGTTAATTTGCTTTCTGCAGGTGACAAGTGTGGATCCTGCCTGGCAGACAAGCAGCAAATTACTTGATATGGTAGTAGATGATGTTTGAGTATGGGTGCAGTTTTTGTTGTGAATGAAGTATAGTATTGAGAAGCATGTGGGTATGTCAGTGTATGAATTAAATAGTTTAAAACGTGCTGGCTTGTTCTCCGAAGACACAAAGGAACTTTTTTATTAGCCTAAGTAAAGCATTATTAGAAAAGTAAATCTATTGAGAAAAGTCAACTTTTGATTATTCATGTTAATGTAATGGACAGTAATATGAGTGTATTTTCTTAATTATATTTAGTTTTGAAATTCCTAAATGTTTGTTCCTGCAGATAACAAATACTGAACTATACACTTGCTTTGGGTCACACACAGTTATACATCAGTGAATTGCTTGCCACACTCTCCTTTCCATACTCTCCTTGTATATTGACTCATATTGTCACATTTTGGAGCCTTTTAAAGAGACCTGAAGCCTTTTTCCTTGGTTAGAAGGCTTCAGACAGGCAGCATTGGGTAAGACTCTTATTTACTCAGCCTGAGTTCTGTTAAGGCTTTTAGACTGGCCCTCTGACTTTGCTAGAGTTACTTGAGAGTTCTGAGTAACAATGATCTTGATTCATGATTCCCTTCCATTAGAGCAAATAACAAATTTTATACCCCCCAAACAAACTGAATTTTAAAAATAATCCCTCTAGATCCAAAAATATTCTAAAGGTTTTGAGATAGCTATATTATATGGGTTTTCCTGGGAGATGTAATTTGAACCTCATGTTTGACTGTGTGGCAGAGATCCAGCATAAACCAGGTTAAGGTAAAAGGGGAATTCATTGGCTCTTGAAACAAGTTCTAGGGTGGTGCTAACTTTAGTCATGCCTGGATTCCAGAGTCTTGATATCTTCTGAACACTATTTTTGGTATCACTTTCTTCTGTGTTGGCTTCATTCTCAAACAGGCAAAAATGGTCACTCTCAGTGCTGGATTTATATCTCCCTCACAGTTTGTTATCTGGGTGAAAATATTCTCTTTCTTGATAGTACCAGCAGAAGTCCACAGGCAGACTCCATTGGCAGAACTTGGGTCACATACCCATGTCTGAAACAATCACTAATCAAGGAGAGTGGGTACTAAGTTGGCTGGGTCTCCCTGGATCCTCCATCTCCTGGTGAACTAAGGGGTTTGCGGCAGTTCAATCTGTACTACATGGACTCATGGACTAAGAATGGATGGGAAGTGATTTCCTCCAAAGACACAGATGGACCCCTCCTCCCGGAAAAGGTGGAGATAGTATTTGAATGTTGATTTGTGGGGAAATGGTAAAAAGTTTCATACCGTTACAGTTACTTAGTGCTGTGTAACAGATCTCCTGAAAACTTCATGGTGCTCACACTTGTAATCCCAATGCTTTAGAAGGCTGAGGCGGAAGGATCCCTTGAGCACATCAGTTCGAGACCAGCCTGGCCAACATAGGGAGACCCTGTCTCTTAAAAAAAAAAAAAAATGCTGTGTGTGGTGGTCCGTGCCTGTAGTCCCAGCTAATGGGAGGCTGAGGTGGGAGGATTGCTTGAGCCCAGGAGTTCAAGGTTGTAGTGAGCTATAACTGTGCCACTACACTCCAGCCTGGATGACAGAGCAAGACTCTGTCACTGTTTAAAGAGAGACAGACACAGACAGACATGTGGCATCTTAGAATCCAATGAAGGAATAGAGATTTCTTGTTCACCTAATGGTTATGGGACAGGGGTAGGAGATTGAGAGTGCAACATATATGATGTAAATATACAAGAATATTCCTTACTAATAGACCGTAGCATCTGTTTATCCATATGGTTACATGTTGCTTTATTCTTAGTATCACCAGGTGTGTGTAGCAGATACTGTGTAGCTCTGACCAGATGCCCTTGATCCCTATTACCGGTTCTGTGCACCCATTCTATAGCTATTGTGTGCTTAACAGCTTGCATCTGTGACTCTTGAGGACTGCCTTTGGGTGACTGGCATCACTTTGTGCATGGGCCCAGAGAACCAGAAGTGCCTGGCAGTTTACATTGCCCTAGGGAGGCTTTTAGTCATTGACTGAGTGACTGCAGGGCTATGAAAGACCAGCACCTTTGCCTTGAGGTGGCTCAAACTCAGAGGCATTGTTTATACTTCAGAGCACACCTGCTAGATCACACTAAGGCTGGGATTTTGCCCCATATCATACCTTTGCTTGGCTGCTGCTGCTTTCTCCTGCTCCTTACTCCTATTTTCTCCTGGGAACAACTTCTTGATAAATCACTTGCACTTGAATCTTTCTCTTATGGTTTGTTTCTGGGGAACCCTAATTAAAACAGTATGAATCTAAGCCTCCTTTGTATTCATAGTCTTTGGAATCACTTTTGAGCTTTATATTAATAGTGATATACACTGCTATTTCCAACTAATTCTTGGAATATTGACTTTTGGGTTTTGGGGATGGCCAAAACATATATCAAAAATAATGCTAGTATGTCAGCTGCATTTGGTTTAACTCATGACCCCATTTTTACTGTGAGTTGTGCTTCTGTTACTAGATATTAAATAGCTTATCTTAAAATTCAGTCAGTGCGATTGAAACTGCCTTTGCAAAATCATAACTGAGAAAATTATGACAGCGAAAGATACCAGACCTAACCGACCCCATCTTGCTTCTAACGTCTAAACGGTCCTTGTTCATTCCTGCGCATAGGCCAAACTAGCCTTGGGAAGGAATTTTGTTTACAGTTTAAAGCTAAACTGTTCTTGTAAAACAAATGAAAGGCCACCAGACACCAAGTTAGAATGAGAGGGGCTGGAATTCTAAATATTACCAGCCATCATTAGGTAGGTCATAAGAGTTTCAACTTCCCCAATTACTCTTGAAGATAACATCACTATTGTGAACCTCAGATCGGCCTTTTGAGATGTCTTTTCAGGTTTTTGCATTTCTGACAACTGGACGGCCCCACCTGGACCTGCCAACCAGTTCTGTATCCCCCACCGAGGAACTGACCCAGCATAAGAGAACAGCTTCAACTCCCTAGATTTCATTCCTAACGCAACCAATCAGCACTCCTGACTCACTGGCCCCCACCCACCAAATTATCCTTAAAAACTCTGATCCCCGAGTTTTCGGGAAGACTGATTTGAGTAATAGTAAAACTCTGGTCCTCCCACACAGCTGGTTCTGTGTGAATTCCCCTTTATTGCAGTTCCGCTGTCTTGACAAATCATCTCTGTGTAGGCAGAGGCACGGTGAACCTATTGAGCAGTTACACAACCACAGCAATAGGTTGCCCTTCACTGTGCATGAATCATTCTTCCTGATCCATTCAGAAAGATTGGTATTTACTGTGTTAATAGTTGCATTACCTGGTTTGTGATACAATAACTATTTATATCATTATTGTATCATAGGAAGCTTTCTGTCCCTTAAATAATATGAGAATTATCCTCTCCATAACATTTGATAGATATTTCCTACAAAACTATTTAGTACTGATGCCTTTTAGGGGGTGATAATGACAGTTTTTACTAATTGTATGTATGTGGTTATAGTCTCTTCAGGGTTTCTTTTTACATTTATTATCTTACTGAAAGTATATGTAAATTTGCTAAGTGCATGTCTTTTTTTTTTTTTTGGAGATGGTCTCACTCTGTCGCCAGGCTGGAGTGCAGTGGCACTACCTTGGCTCAATGCAATCTCCATCTCCCAGGTTCAAGCGATTCTTGTGCCTCAGCCTCCCAAATATCTGGGATTACAGGCCTGTGCCACCACACCCAGCTAATTTTTTATTTTTGGTAGAGACAGGGTTTCGCCATGTCGGTCAGGCTGGTCTCAAACTCCTGGCCTCAAGTGTTCCACCCACCTTGGCCTCCCAAAATGCTGGGATTGTAGTCACGAGCCACTGTGCCTAGCCAGTGAACATCATTTAACGAATCAGTAGTTCTACAAGATTTAAGACAAACACCAGGCCTTACCTTCCCTGCTTTCCATTTTCTTTTTAAATTTTTTTTGGAGATAGGGTCTCACTCTGTCACCCAAACTAGAGTGCAGGTGGTATGATCTCAGCTCACTGCACCCTCCACCCCTGTGGGCTCAAGCAATCCTCCCACCTCAGTCTCCTGAGTAGCTGGGACTATAGGTATGCATCACCACGCCCAGCTATTTTTTTGTGTTTTTGGTAGAGATGGAGGTCTCACCATGTTGCCCAGGTTCCTATTTTCCATTTTCTCTTCTCCAGGACTACCACTTTCAACTCTTAGCTAATTCTTTTGGTAATTACATATATATATTAAATAATATGCTTGGAGCTAATTCTTTTTTTTTTTTTTTTGAGATGGAGTTTTGCTTTGTTGCCCAGGCTGGAGTGCAGTGGCGTGATCTCAGCTCACTGCAACCTCCGCCTCCCAGGTTCAAGCAATTCTCTTGCCTCAACCTCCCGAGTAGCTGGGATTACAGGTGTGTGCCACCACACCCAGCTAATTTTTGTATTTTTAGTAGAGACGGTTTCACCATGTTGGCCAGGCTGGTCTTGAACTCTTGACCTCAGGTGATCTGCCCGCCTCGGCCTCCCAAGGGCTTATAATAAGCGTGAGCCACCATGCCTGGCAGGAACTAATTCTTAATTTCAGTTTAGGCATTATCTATTGACATCTTCCTTGATTAAAGGTAAGACTGTTACTCTTTATGCATTTGTTAATTTCTCCTTGTAATTCTACCAGTTTTGCTCAATGCATATTACTCATTCTTCTGTCTTGTGAATATAATTAAAATTTTTGTTAGATCAGCAGTTCACGAAGTATAGTCCAGTGATCTGTATGGGCCCCCTAGACTTTTTCAAGGGGTCTGTGAGGTCAGAACTTTTTATAATGATACAAAGACTTATTTGCTTTTTTTTTTGGAAGTAGCTTCCTTGTCTGGGCTAGATACCTGGGGTTTGTTGTCTCGGGCCAAGAAAATTTGGGACACAGACACACACGAGGAGTTTAGGAGTGGATGTTTAATAGGCCAAAGAAAGAAACAAAGAGAAAGGAAAACAGCTCTCTCTCTAGTGAGACAGAAGGGTTTCTGAAAGGAATTGACCAGCCGGTGGCAGAATTTGCCAGATTTTATAGGCAGGCTTGAGGAGGTGGTATCTGATTTACGTAGGGCCCACAGATTGGTTTGATCACGTGTGACGTTTACATAGCACTCGGGGAATGCTGTCCATTCTATCCTAATCTTTTTTTTTTTTGAGACAGAGTCTCGCTCTGTCACCCAGGCTGGAGTGCAGTGGCCAGATCTCAGCTCACTGCAAGCTCCGCCTCCCGGGTTCACGCCATTCTCCTGCCTCAGCCTCCCGAGTAGCTGGGACTACAGGCGCCGCCACCTCGCCCGGCTAGCTTTTTGTATTTTTAGTAGAGACGGGGTTTCACCGTGTTAGCCAGAGATGGTCTCGATCTCCTGACCTTGTGATCCGCCCGTCTCGGCCTCCCAAAGTGCTGGGATTACAGGCTTGAGCCACCGCGCCCAGCCCCATTTTCACATTTTGATAGAACTGGTAAATTCTAAGCACTCGCAATCACATCAGGTTATCCATTCTTTTTTCCATCCCCCCGGAGACCCACTCCTTGGAGTCCTTCCTGCTCCAGTCTGACTGCTTTTGCTCTCCAGGCCTGCTGCCTAGTTGTCATCTGGGGCTTCATCATTATCCTTGGGGTTCCCTTTGCCTGTCTTCTCTAGTGAGTCTCCTGTTTCCTGCAATCTTAGTTGCTTCCTGAGAAAGGATAAACCTTTGGGTTCTTATCTGAAAATACCTTAGTTTATCCTAATTGATTAATAGTTTGGCTGGGTGTGGAATTCTAAGTTGGAAATTATATTTTTGGATAATTTTGAAGGAACTGTCATCTTCTAGCTTGCAATGCTGCTATGGCAAAGACAAATGCCAATTTTATTCCTGATATCAGCCTAGTGTGGGGATTTGTATCTTCATATTGTTGAGTACTTGTTGGGCCTTGTTAGTCTTAATAAGAAAATTTATTCAGTTCTCAAAATTTAAAAAAATACCATTTCTTGGCTGGGCGCAGTGGCTCCTGCCTGTAATCCCAGCACTTTGGGAGGCCAAGACGGGCGGATCACCTGAGATCAGGAGTTGGAGACCAGCCTGACCAATATGGTAAAACCCCCGTCTCTACTAAAAATACAAAAATTAGCCGGGCGTGGTGGCGTGCACCTATAATCCCAGCTAGTGAGGAGGCTGAGGCAGGAGAATCACTTGAACCGGGGAGGCAGAGGTCAGTGAGCCGACATCGTGCCATTGTACTCTAGCCTGGGGGAACAGAACGAAACTCTGTCTCAAAACAAAACAAAAACCATTTCCTACATCATTTTCACCCTCTGTATTCTTACTTTTCTCTTTCTGTAGTCAAGATATTGGACCTGATTAATTCCTTCTCCTCTTCTTATTCATTCACTCATTTTTATTTTATTTTCTGAGACAGGGCCTTGCTCTGTTGCTTAGGCTGGAGTGTAGTGGTCCAGTCACAGTTCACAGAAGTCTTGACTTCCCAGGCTCAAGTGATCCTCCCACCTCAGCCTCCCAAGTAGCTGGGACCACAGGTGCACACCACCATACTCAGCTAATTTTTTTTTGAGACAGGTTTCTCTCTCACCTAGGTTGGAGTGCAGTGGTGCAATCTCTGCTCACTGCAGCCTCCGCCTCCCAGGCTCAAGTGATCCTCCCCCTTCAGCCTCCTGAGTAGCTGGGACCAGAGGCACACACCACCACGCCCAGCTAATTTTTTGTATTTTTGGTAGAGACAGAGTTTCACCTTGTTGCCCAGGCTGGTCTCAAACTCCTAAGCTCAGGCAGTCCTCCCACCACAGACTCCAAAAGTGCTATAGGATTACAGGCATGAGCCACCGCATCTGGCCTAGGGTTGTTTTGTTTTGTTTTTGTTTTTTTTATTGGATAGATTTTCAGCCAGGCCTCCTGCCTTAGCCACACCTTCATTCCATTTCCCCTGGCAAGGGCAACCAGTTCCTTGGCCTTTGGGAATGAGATTTATATGTTAGGTTGTTTTATCCACTGCCAGTTTAGGATTTTCACTTTTGGGGTGTGCTGAGTCAGTTAGCACTGATTTACCTGCTCCCCAGCTTCCAAAATGCTGTTGAAGCCCTTCTCATTCTCTTTTTTCTTGTGGGTGTATACCTTTAAAACAACAACGAAACCAAAAAACTTTAGTGTTTTTGTTTGTTTGTTTGAGATGAAGTCTCGCTCTGTCGCCCAGGCTGGGAGTGCAATGGCACGATCTTGGCTCACTGCAACGTCCACCTTCCGGGTTCAAGCAATTCTCCTGCCTCAGCCTCCCAAGCACCTGGGATTACAAGTACACACCACCATGCCTGGCTAATTTTTTTGTATTTTTAGTAGAGACGGAGTTTCACCATGTTGGTCAGGCTCGTCTTGAACTCCTGACCTCAGGTGATCTGCCCATCTCAGCCTCCCAAAGTGCTGAGATTACAGGTGTGACCCACCACGCCTGGCTTAGTGTCATTTTAGTGGGGTTTCAAGAATGAACAGGGGGCAAATGCGTATGTGCAATCTGCTACCCCCTATAACTGGAAATCTTCCACACTAATATTAATTTGCCCTTTTCACTTCTTTAAGGTTCCTAAGATTTTGGAATTTCTTGGCATTCATTCCTCATCGTTAGGGAATGCAGAACTCTAACAAACTTCTGTGGGATAGATATCCATCACTCACACACTGGTCTTTACTAACTTAGCCCCTTAGTGTTATACATGGCTCTTACTAACTTAGCCCCTTAGTGTTATACATGGCTCATATGAAGAGTAAAGGGAAGCCTGTCAGTAGCTGGGCCCACATGTGTGCATGCCTTCTGGGCTGATGGCTGAATTGGCATTTGCTCCTTATATGACAAGCTCTTAGTGTATGTGCCCATTATCAGAGATATCACAGGCTTCACAGCTCCAAGCTTGGCCATCCATTCCACTCTTTTCATCATACCCTTTGTGTTCTGACTTTGAAGCTTTTCTAGGTCTTAACATTTTCTTTGTTTTCCTGTAGAATCATGGATTTTCCTGGTCACTTTGAACAAATCTTCCAGCAGCTGAACTACCAGAGACTTCATGGCCAGCTCTGTGATTGTGTCATTGTGGTAGGGAATAGACACTTTAAAGCCCACCGCTCCGTGCTGGCGGCATGCAGCACGCATTTCCGAGCCCTGTTCTCAGTGGCAGAAGGAGATCAGACCATGAACATGATCCAGCTGGATAGCGAGGTGGTGACAGCAGAGGCCTTTGCTGCACTGATTGACATGATGTATACCTCCACCCTCATGCTGGGGGAGAGCAATGTTATGGATGTCTTATTGGCAGCCTCTCACCTGCATTTGAACTCTGTTGTTAAGGCATGTAAACATTACTTAACGACAAGGACGCTGCCCATGTCTCCCCCCAGTGAGCGCGTTCAGGAGCAGAACGCCCGCATGCAGCGCTCCTTTATGCTACAGCAGCTGGGACTAAGTATTGTGAGCTCAGCCCTCAATTCCAGCCAGAATGGCGAGGAGCAGCCAGCCCCCATGAGCTCTTCCATGCGCAGTAACCTGGATCAGCGCACGCCCTTCCCCATGAGACGCCTTCATAAGCGCAAGCAGTCTGCAGAAGAGCGGGCCAGGCAGCGCCTCCGACCCTCCATGGATGAGTCTGCCATTTCAGATGTTACACCGGAGAATGGGCCTTCAGGGGTTCATTCTCGGGAGGAGTTCTTTTCACCAGATTCTCTGAAAATTGTGGATAATCCTAAAGCTGATGGAATGACTGATAACCAGGAAGACAGTGCGATCATGTTTGATCAGTCTTTTGGCACTCAAGAAGATGCCCAGGTGCCCAGCCAGTCTGATAACAGTGCTGGCAACATGGCACAGTTGTCCATGGCCTCTCGTGCAACTCAGGTTGAGACTAGTTTTGATCAGGAAGCTGCAACTGAGAAAAGTAGTTTTCAGTGTGAAAATCCTGAGGTTGGCCTTGGTGAGAAGGAGCACATGAGAGTGGTGGTTAAATCTGAGCCCCTGAGCTCGCCTGAGCCTCAGGATGAAGTGAGCGATGTGACCTCACAAGCAGAAGGCAGCGAGTCTGTAGAAGTGGAAGGAGTTGTGGTCAGTGCTGAGAAGATAGACCTCAGCCCTGAAAGCAGTGATCGGAGTTTTTCAGATCCCCAGTCTAGCACAGACAGGGTAGGTGATATCCACATTTTGGAGGTCACAAATAACCTAGAGCATAAGTCCACTTTTAGTATTTCAAATTTTCTTAACAAGAGCAGAGGAAATAACTTTACTGCAAATCAGAACAATGATGATAATATCCCAAACACCACTAGTGACTGCAGGCTGGAGAGTGAGGCCCCTTATTTGTTGAGTCCAGAGGCTGGGCCTGCAGGTGGGCCCTCCTCTGCCCCTGGCTCCCATGTAGAGAACCCATTTAGTGAACCTGCAGACTCCCACTTCGTCAGGCCTATGCAGGAGGTGATGGGCCTGCCGTGTGTGCAGACTTCAGGCTACCAAGGAGGGGAACAGTTTGGGATGGACTTTTCCAGGTCTGGTTTGGGCCTCCACTCCTCCTTCTCCAGGGTAATGATAGGTTCCCCAAGGGGAGGAGCCAGTAACTTTCCGTACTATCGCCGCATAGCTCCCAAAATGCCAGTTGTAACTTCTGTCAGGAGCTCACAGATCCCAGAAAACTCTACCAGTTCCCAGCTAATGATGAATGGAGCTACATCCTCATTTGAAAATGGCCATCCTTCCCAGCCTGGCCCTCCACAATTGACCAGAGCATCTGCAGATGTTCTGTCAAAGTGCAAGAAGGCCTTATCAGAGCACAATGTTTTGGTTGTAGAGGGAGCTCGCAAGTATGCCTGCAAAATCTGCTGCAAAACTTTTCTGACTTTGACAGATTGCAAGAAACACATCCGTGTTCATACAGGTGAAAAGCCCTACGCCTGCCTGAAGTGTGGCAAGAGGTTTAGTCAGTCCAGCCACCTGTATAAGCACTCAAAGACTACCTGCCTGCGCTGGCAGAGCAGCAATCTTCCCAGCACTTTGCTCTAGCTGTTTGTCCTTACAAGACAACGCTGAGGCCAGTTGTCGGACTGAATTTCTTTTGGTAAGCAGTTAATGCCTTTGGGTTCGAGGCTTCTAGCTGCCCAGTGGCTCTTAAGCAGTTTAGCAACTAATAACCGGAGAACTAACATGTAGTTGTGCTGCTGCATTTCTGAATCAAGTGCACGTCTTGGGAAAGGGATGCAATCCCTGAAACCAGGTTCTTCCTTAGGGTTGAGTAATGCAGTCAGAAAGTAGTTTGTAATTGATGTTGAAAGTGGCACATTTAAAAATTTAAAAGTTGAAGTGCAAAAAAAATTTTCTAGTAATTTTTGTAAAACTGTGTAGCATTTAAATTTCCTATACCTTCTGATGGGAATATTATTATCCCTATACAGTGATGCAAAATGCACTTATGTGTAACCAGTGGTGATTTGGTGCCTGTCTTAAAGGAAGGCCTTTGAGGACACGCCTGTCTGCCACAAATGCTTTAAAGTGTATCCTGAGCTAGTCCTAGGCCTCAGAAAGTACTGTATTTTTTATTTTTACCTGATTTGCAGTCACACACACTGCACTTTGGTGCTGACACTGGGTCCAGAGTGAGCATTCTCTTGGACTATTAGGTGTATATACTTTTGAATACATCACTGTTGGATAGATGTTTTAAGTTTTTTCTGGTTTAAAAACCAAATTGTAAATGGAGTATGTACTTGTAGAGAGTGACAAGGTATTGTTTCCGTATGTGCTGTTTGAGCAGTATTTTAACCAACTTGTATTACAGATGTTACAGTTCTATGTTAGGAAGTCAGAAAAGAGCTTGTGTTTGTCTTTGTTCTGATGATGTGGAGTCATTTTGTGGGGTCTTCCATGGCACATTTACCCATTGCTCCATCCAGATGTTGAGGGCCAGTCTAAGCTGACACATCCTACCCGAGGACAAGCCTGTTCTCCACTTCATTTCTTCACTCTCCCCTCCCCATATAGCAGCTCTCCCAGGTTTAGATTACTGTTTTCGATGACAAATTAACCAAAAATGCCCCCACACGGGTTTTATTACTGTTATATACTATACTTTAACAGTACAGACCCTAATTTTATTATTTGTTGCTCCCCCAATCTGATCCCAAATGTTTAAAATTGTTTGAAATCCAAACATAGTAGTGCATGGGGTAAATATTTTGTAGCCTATTTAAGAGTTGACAGCCCATAGCATAGAAATAATCAAGTAGCATCTGAGACTGTTGGAGGCACTCGGGTCACTGCCCAGGGTCTCTCTGGGCCCTGCATCCTCACTTCCCCAGCCCCACCTTGCTGTCCTCTGACACTGTGCCATCGGGGCTGTTAGTGGCACCTGTGTGAGGCCAAGTGTGCGTCCAGGGGAACAGCACAGGTTAATGCATCTCCCTAGGACTCATGAAGTCAGTTTAATTCATGCACGAACATGAGTTCATTTTATGTTTTATATGCTTTCTTAGAGATACCAAACCATCATGCATAATTCAGATATTCAGTTTTTGTGTTTAGAAAGCTAAGTATGTGTAGCTGGAAACAAAAATGAGCGTGTTTCCTCTCCTGTTAGAGTATGCAGTTACACATCTGTGGATAATTTCATGTTCCAGCGGGGCTTGGCATCTCCCATGGACTGATTCCCAGGAAGAAAAGCCCAAAGGGAAAGCCACGATTCCTTTCGAGTAGATGTGGGAAAGAGCCCACTGGAGAATATGGGGTCCTGTGAAATTCAGTTGTGTGTGGCTCCTTGTTAGAGGTCATGTTGACATGGTATTAGGAGGCTCCCCATCCACCCTTTATGTGATGTAGGGACGAGTGTCTTGTGAGATTAACCTTGGGACACAGTGGGTAAGCCTGGAGAAAACGAGAGGCCCCACCTGGACCCAGGGAGAGGAGCCAGTGACACAGGGCTCCTTCCCTTCCCTTTGGAGGAAGTGGTGCCAGGAGCCTGCCCGCTCACCTCTGCTGAAGCATAAGTGGACTTTGCTTTTGGGGCTTATCTCTGATACATGCTGGAGCCCTGCCTCTCCACTGCTAGATGGAACCTGGAATCTCTCATCTACCTCTTAGTCGGTCAGTTTCTACGTGTGAGAAGCAAGCTTGTGGGCCAGTGTCCTTGTACATGCTGTAGCACTTAAAAAATAATTCCAGGGTTCACTGGAAAACCAGTCCCAGGGTTCCTATGATCTGTAGTTTCTATCTGGATTATAACTGGTATTGGGTACCTGAATTTTGATTGGTTAGCCTTAATTATAGTCTGGCGTGATCATGTAGAATCTTTTCTGATGATCAGATCATAGAGTTCTATCAAGGCATCCATGTCAGTGGTGCTATAGCTGGTTACAACTTGAGATTTTGAAATAAAAAATTTGTCATATTCATGCCTCTAAATATGTGTTATTTTTCTTTAGGTTATTAAGGTTGAAACAAAAGAGGGTGATATCTCTTTGCCAGCCCTTCTTTGACTAGTACTTTGTTTTAAACCAAACCTAGTAAGTTAACTGGTCATTCCCCTCAAATCATTCCCTTCTGCCTTCCTCCGCCTTCCTCCGCCTTCCTTTTCTGTCTTTGAGCTATGCACATGCATGAGATTTTGCTTTCAGTTTACCCAGTTGCTCTCCAAGGGCCTGCCTAATCTTGTGCTGCTCCCTGGACCTGCCTCTCAAGTTGGAAACTCCATCTGCCAGTTCTGGAAGCTGATTCCTTGAGCACAGAGCAGGGCTTTGGCAATGGCAGTGCTGTGGCCTGACCTTGGAGAAGAGTGGGTAAGGTGGTGATTTAAAAAAAAAACCATCCACCTGGGGGCAGGGAGGGGCTGGGGGGACAGGATGGGCAAAGGGAACCATGTGTAGGTGCTGAAACTAATTTTAAAATTAAATCCACCTACCTCTAATTGTTCTTGACCAAAATAAGAGTGTTAAACGTCCTTACCTAGTTCTCATTTCTTCCAGTTAACTCCTTTTCTGGAAGGGCTCTTTAATTTTCCTGATGGTCTAGGTATCATATTCAAGTGCCATGGTCACAACTGGGTTCTGCTTGTCCCGTCCTTGGTGAGGGACAAGTGAAGGAATCTGGGCAGAGAAGATGAGGCATAAGGTGGTTTGGACAGGTTCCAATAAGGAAAATGCCCAGGGCTGAGGGCTGGGGTGGGAAGCAGAGCCAGGCAGATCATTGGATGTTGTGACTTTCAAACAGATGCTCTTTGTATTTTTAATGTTTTTTTAGAAACAGGTCCTTGCTACATTGCCCAGGCTAAGTGTAGTGGCGATTTAAAGAGTGATCATAGCACCCTGCAGCCTTGAACTGGCCTCAGGATCCTTCCCACTCAGCCTCCTGAGTTGCTGGGACCATAGAGGTGCATCACCATGCCCAGCCATACGCACTTGTTAGCTTCCCCATTTACAGGCCAAGACGGTCTCTCAGAGAATTATTTAATAATAGAATTACACACTTTTGGCTCAAGTGTGTCCAGCCACCAATGTGACAAGTACATCTATCAGAATCACTCTTTCCTCAGAGAATCAGACTTTCCCTTGGCTGTGCCTGTGGATCCAAATCAAGCCTGGGTGCGTCTGACAGAATACCGGGGTACGGTTTGCTTCCCGGCCCTCCATCTCTACTGTTTGGCTACAGCATGAGTTCACTGGGCATCGGCTCCCCTCTCAGGCCAGCCAACAGGTTATTAGCTGCCAACATGGACATGGTGTTGCGGGTTCTGTGGGTGGCACTGCCAATGTGGGGCAGGATCACTGGAAAGGAGAGAGAGGAAGATAAGAAGGGTGGTTCAGCAGACTTCAACTGGGCTGTTTTCATGGCTTGGGTTTGCCAGTAAGAAGAATAGAGACTACCTCATGGTTCCATGCCTTGCCTTTTCTCCCTTGGTCACTAAGCATGACACTCCCCCAGAGCTGAGGTTCAGACTAACAGAGTGAAGGGCCTCCAGGCTACTAAAACCCAGTTACAATGTGATGAAATATTTGTATTCTAGGGCTAGGTGCAGTGGCTCATGCTTGTAATCCCAGCACTTTGGGAAGCCAAGGCAGGCAGATCACTTGAGCTCAGGAGTTCGAGACCAGCCTGGGCAACATGGCGAAACCCCATTTCTACAAAAAATACAAATATTTAGCCAGGTGTAGTGGCCCACACCTATAGTCCCAGCTACTTGGGAGGCTGAGGCAGGAGGATTGTTTGAGCCTTGGAAGCAAAAGTTGCAGTAAGCTGAGATCGTACCATTGCACTCTAGCCTGGATGACAGAGGGAGACTCTGTCTCAAAAACAAAAACAGGTGAACCTGGGTGCCAGTTTATGCACCTGTACCATGTGCACCTGAAAATGATGCCACGTGACCACAAGGTTTCTGATCTACAGAAATAACTCCAAAATGAAATGCTGAACAGCACAGTTATCTCCGATCCCACCCCAGGGCAAGTGAAGTTACTTGCCTCCAGAGAACTGTCAGCCGGGTGCAGTGGCATATCCCTGTAGTCCCAGCTACTCCAGAGGCTGAGGTGCAAGGGTCACTTGAGCCCAAGAGTTTGAGGCCAGCCTTTTAATTGAGTACATTTTCTTCTTTACATTCATCATTATTGTAATGGGGTCTTTGTTGCCCAGGCTAGTCTTGAACTCCTGGCCTCAAGTGATTCTCCTGTCTCGGCCTCCCAAAGGGCTGGGATTACAGGTGTGAGCCACCACGCCCAGCCATAATTGAGTACTTAGTTTCCTCTCCTTTCTGGTAATTAGATCCCCACCTCTCAAGAACATTGCATCTGATCAAACTGAGAGCCAGCATGAACACGGACCCCAAACCACAGCTTTCAGAATAACAAGGAATAGCAAAAACCAGCCTTTCCCTACACTTAGGAAGGGACTGTGAATGACAGGGTCCAAATTTTCACCATCCAAATAGAAAACCGGGAGCTCAGTGCCAACATGGAAACCAAAATATGTCAGGAATGAAGTACAGTAACCCTATACATACTCAAGGTCAGGATGGGTTTGGAGAAATTTGCATCTGACCATTTGGCCTCTTCTAGTAGAGAAGAATTTTTGAGACAGAGTCTTGCTTTGTTGCCCAGGCTGGAGTGCCATGGCACAATCAGCTTACTACAGCCTCAACCTCTTAGGCTCAAGCGATCCTCCCACCTCAGCCTCCTGAGCAGCTAGAACTAGAGGTGCATACCACCACACATGGCTATTTTTAAATTTTTTATAGGGATGGGGTCTCACTATGTTGCCCAGGCTAGATGCGAACTCTTGGTCTCAAGTGATCCTCCTGCCTTGGCCTCCTAAAGTGCTGGGATTACAGGCATGAGCCACCCTAACCAGCCCCACCCCAACATTTTAGACATATAATGAATCAGAATAAATCTGCTCACTCACAAGAAACATTCCCGGATAATGGTTTTTGGTTGCTGAGATTGAGTAGCACATTATTTCAAAGTGGCAAAATTAAGGGCCATCTAGGAGAATTCAAAAGTGGTGGCTACATTTGCCGACAGGTTTACACAGGACGCATAGAAACAACCCCCATTTTTTTCAGTGTATATGTCAAGAGGCCAAGACCCCTGATCATCAAAATATGTTATTTTGTACATTAGAGTTTACAGGACAAGAGGAAAAGACACTTTGTTGGAGGGTGACTAAATGGCATTTTGCGAAAGGTCCGTGTCACTCTGAGGGGGTGGGAGGACTGGAGTCCTATGGCCTTCATTAACTCTATGGCCTTCATTAACTTGACCCCTCCTCTTTGGTTGCAGTGGCCTCAGTGGGAGCTGCTGCTTCTACATGTCTGTGGGCTTTTCCTCTACCTCTTCCTCACCTTCTTGGGGACAAAGATCTGGGTATTTCTGCATGCATTCCTGCATGGCCCCACAACTGGTCTACACAGCCTGACCCCTTGACATTTTCCATACTATAGTGGGAGCAGGAAAAGTCCAGTTTGAATTGTTTCCCACAGGGGCCGCTGGCCATTCCCCCAAGGCACAGGCAGTTCCAGCTACTGTCTCCATTTAGCAGCCTCAATCCATGCTCCCCTCACAGGGATCACTGGGGTCATCAGCTGCGTTGCTTGCAGCTGCATGGTCTTTTTTCATCACAAATATGATTGGATCCTTCCCTTCCTGCCGACAGTAGGACATGGTTACAGCCCAGTGCTTAAGATTTTGCACAAACAGCGGCGGTGACTGCAGCTTCATGCCCTGACCGCCCTCTCCTCAGACCAAGAACTGTCTTTTGAAGCAGTCCGGGGGCCCTGAGCTGAATTCCAGGACCTGGGGTAGGGGTGGGAGGGCAGTTTTCCTGGCTGTGGGTGACAGCCCTGACATCACACCCAGTGCTCCTTGCAGGCTGGGGTGGGGGGAGGGACGGGAGAGTTTCCAAGGGCTGCGATAATGGGAGCATTCACTGGGAAAAGCCGCTAAAGACGTTTTGTTTAGGTGTCCATTCCAGAATGCAAATTAAAGACAGAGACTGGCCCAGACAACCTAAGGCCCTGATCACTCTGTTAGTCTGGAGGCATAAACTCCACCAGCTACCTGAGCAGATCTTAACATAAAGAATCATTACGCATAAAGTTGTTAACTAACTGAGCAGGTGACAAAAATCCAAACCACAAAGTGTGGTCCCAGGACCAGCAGCCTGAGTGGCATCTGGGAGCAATGAGGAGCACATACTCTCAGACCCCACCCCAGACCCGCTGAAATAGAAACCCTCAGGATGGGGCTAGCAACCTGTGTTTGATCAGTCACTCCTCCAGGTGATTCTGACGAACACAAAAGTATGAGATTTGGCCGGGAGCTGCCGGGCGCTCATGCCTGTGATCTCAGCACTTTGGGAGGCCAAGGCAGGTGAATCAGCTGAGGTCAGGAGTTTGAGACCAGCCTGGCCAACATGGACAAACCCCATCTCTACCAAAAATACAAAAATTGGCTGGGCCTGGTGGTGCACACCTGTAATCCCAGCTACTCGGGAAGCTGAGGTAGGAGAATTGCTTGAGCCCAGGAGGTGGGGGTTGCAGTGAGTTCAGATTGCAACACTGCACTCCAGCCTGGGCAACAGAGCGAGACTCTGTCTCAAAAAAACAAACAAACAAAAAAGTATGAGAACCATTGCACTATGGTAGCACAGAGGTAGCAACTGCCGGAGGCACTTGTAGTGCTGCAACTCAGACTTCTGTGGCAGGGGCACTGACTGGCTGTTGCTTTTATCTCTGAGTGGGGCTCAGTGCGGCTGGTTCACCAAGTGTTGGAAAAACTGCAAACTGGATTCCCCAGCCACTATGGGGAGCAAACTGGTACTGTGAGGTTAAGAAGTGCTGCTGCCACTCCCCCAAAGACAGGAAGGGAGGGCAGGAGGAAGCAGGCCCTCCCACACCCACACTGTGAGGGCCTGCCAGTGCAGCTGGCACAGCAGAAATGGGGTGTGCAGAGGCCTGGGCCCAGCCCCACAAAGCAGAAGAGAGAAGGGGGCTTTGTTGTGAAACAACAGCTTGAAAAACTGGCCGAGTTATAAATATTGGCATTGTCATTACACTTAATTTTTCACACATAAACTGGTAATAGCAATTTAGAGTAACAGGTTTTACACGAGTCACTGTGGTGTAACACATGTAGACATGTAGTCAGCCCACTTTGTTGTTGTTTTTGAAATGGAGTCTCACTCTGTCACCCAGGCTGGAGTGCAGTGGCACAATCTTGGCTCACTGCAACCTCCGTCTCCCAGGTTCAAGCGATTCTTCTGCCTCAGCCTCCCAAACAGCTGGGACTACAGGCGCACACCACCATACCCGGCTAATTTTTGTATTTTTAGTAGAGATGGGGTTTCACCATATTGGCCAGGCTGGTCTCAAACTCCTGACCTCGTGATCCGCCCACCTCAGCCTCCCAAAGTGCTGGGATTACAGGTGTGAGCCACCACACCTGGCCAACTTTTTTTTTTTTTCCTAAAACAAATCCTCTCACACCTACACTCTGTTCCTTTAGGGACAGAGACCCAGCAGAACATGCTCAAGAGGACTGCTCCTGTTATACACTCATGTCACTAACAGCGTAAACATTTACAGTCCCTGGTGTGTCCCTTTGGGTTCAGCACTTACTCACACTAGCTCCACACCCAGCCCCTCAGGACCCCCTCGAAAACACTGGTCCTGCAGGGCAGCAGGGAGTTTGCATCAGAAAATGCAGTTCTTACCACAGTTCTTCAGGGTCAGGAGAGGGTGGTTTGTAGGCAGTGGTTCTGGGGTCGTCACATCCAGTCCAGCAGCTGCAATCTGACCACTGGCCAAGGCCTGGTACAGGTCGTCCTGGTTTACAACGTCGCCCCTGGGAATGACAGTGGTGACATGGGTACCATGAAGATCCCTCTGCCCAGGCCACCTTTGAGGCAGAACAACCTACACAGAATGAATTTTTCCACTCACCTGGCACTTGGCACTGACTTTTAAAGCACTAAGTCTTAGTAGGTATACTTACAGTATGTCTGTAAGTCTTATATACTCAGAGAACTCCAGCCCTGCCTCCTCCTAGCTGTGTGACCTTGGGCAAGTTTCTCAAATTCTCTGTGCCTCGAATTATCTGTGTCTCAAATTATCTGCTCTGTGACATAAGGAGAATACCACCTAACTCCCAGGCATGCTGGGAGGATTAAAGCTTTCTTACATGCTCTACTGCATGAACAGGGCCCAGAAGGGCATCTGTGTTAGGCCCCATCCAAGTGTTTCTGATCTGGTTGGCCCCCAGACCCCCACTGAGAAGCACCACAGTGTGCTATCAGGCACCTGCCTAAACCAGAGCAGAGGAATGAGCACATCCCTAACCACATCCAAAGGCAGCGGCCACTGAAGTCAAGAACTGATCTTCTAGAGACTGTGTATTGTGCACTAAGTAATACAGGGTCCTGGGCTGTCCTGGGTACACGCAGGCACCCGGTACACGGCAGCTATGACTGCTGCCAGCCAGCAGTGCGAGTCCTGTGGTCCTGCATGTTTCACTCTTCCATTCCCAGGTCACCTGTTTTGTAGCTAAACATTGGTAATTACAGGTACCTTCGGGGTGCGTAAGTCCTCAGGGTGACCTCACCCAATCCCCCTTCCCCTAAACTTAGGTAAATAGGTTCAAGGGGGACCAGCTAGGAAGGGCTTGGAGTGGCAGAGAAGGAAGGTCTGACCCCCATACATGCTCAGTGGCCTGAAGGCAGCCCTAGGGACAGTGTGAGGAACTACAACCACGTGAGTTTTAGGGTCTGTCTGCCCAGGAGGGTAAGATTCAAAATATCACTGAACCACAGGCAGCCAAAGCCAGGCTCAGCAGTGTGGGAGGCGGCCTCCAGAGGGCCCTTCAGATCCTGAAGTCTGGCCCTTTGTGGTTGAGAACAATGGGCCAGCTGAGGCTCCCTGGGAACACTCCCTGAAGCCACCCTGCTGTGTGCCAGGCCCTGCCAGGCAGGGGCCACTGCTGAGAAGCAGGCAGGCTAGGCCCACTCCGACGGCTCTTCTTCCCTGTGCAGAGCTCTCGTGTATTCCCATGAATTTCTGAGTTGCTTGGTTTATGGAAACCAGCAAGCTCAGCCTGGGGTCTCAACAACCCACGGGGAAGAAAATCTCCAGATGGCAGCAGTGGGGACGGCTCCTCTCCAGGCTTGCTGGGTAAGGTGGCTCTAGGATACCTGCTGATGTTGACGAACACAGCTGTTTCCTTCATCTTCTGGAAGAAGTCCTTGTTGCAGAGTCCCTTGGTTGCAGGCGTTAAGGAGCAGGCCACAACGATGAAATCAGACTGGGCAGCCAGCTCAGGGGTAGACACTGAGGGAGGGCAGGAGTCCATCAGGCACTGAGTCCCAGGCTAGGGACAACCAGATGGTGGGAAACCAGTCCTTTGCTCCCGACTCCCATAACAGAAACTCCCAAGATGCTTCCTGAAGGCCGAGTCTCTACCTGGACAACTCTCATGAGTGCACAAAGTCAAATCACACACAATGGGATCTGGACCACTCTGGCTTTAATCACCTTCAGGGCCCAAAGTGTCCAGGGGCGTGGGGAAAGCTTGAGATCCAGCCTGCCTTCTGCTCACCAGGCTGTGGACCTGCCAGGGGCTGGATCTGCCTGGATTAAAGCGCACAGAGGCTAGGGTAGTGCTTGCCAGTTGAAGGAAAAGCGAGTGCAAGTGCCCAGCCCTTCCTCGCACCCATCACCATCCCCGCTGCTCCGCCCACAACGGGGATGGCAACACAGGACGCTGAAAGACGGGAGCCCTGGACTGCTCTGTTGGCACGGAGAGGACCTGGGTAAGTCCCTGTGCCCCTTGAGTGGGCCTGTGTCCAGGGGCAGGTAGATTAAACATCTACCAGACACAGCAGCCCCTGGACATGACTGGAGCTCCTGCCCTCTGCCTGAAAATGCCACCATTGAGAGAAAATAGTGCCTCTCAACTGGACACAGATAGGCTCCTGTGGAAATCAAGCTTCACTTACCAAACTCTGCCTGGAATTCCGCTGCTTCCTCAGGCCTGGGCTGGCGCCCCGTGTATAGAAATCTCTGGACGCCAAATGGTTTCAGACGCCGAGCAATGGCCTGGCCTAGAGCAAGGAGAGTCCATGTCTCGTTCCCAGTCCCGCAGAGGGCAGGGGCGCCACCCAGCAGCTCCGGGACAGTGGCCCTCAGGGCAGACCCTTCCATCAGCACAGCCCCAGAGCTGCCTGCTCCTGTCTCCCCCAAAGTGGGTGGGGGCTGGCTGCCCCGCCATAACCAGCCCCCAGCCAGCCCGCACTGCCCCAGGGATCTGGAGACAGCACCTCAGCTCCCCTGAGGCTGGCACTGGCTGATGCTGTCCTCACATGCTCCAAGCCATCTGGAAAGCCACTCAGGTTTTTCCTAACCTCTGAGAACTGGAGAGAGTTTTCACAAAGGAGACGCCTGGTCAAGCAGTCCCCTCCTTCATCCTGGACCCTCTGCTTCTGCGAATGCAGTCTCGGACTCCATTTGACTTTTGGTGGCACTGCCAAACTGCCAGCTCACCCCAGACCTACACTTTTCATGTACGCTACTGCTGAGGCGGATTTGTGCAGTTGGATTTTCAGGCTCAGAACGTGCCCCAAAGCTGCTGGGTTCCTCCAAGCAACTCTCTAGTGAGAGGCAGGGCTGTTCGTTGGTTAGACAGTTTCTCCACACTCTCCACCCTCACCCGCACCCCTGCACCAGGCAGGATGACAGAGAACCCCAATAGATAGCTGCTTGGCTAGGCCCAAGCCCTTCTGCCAGGCTTCTCCAAATAACGGCCACTGGAAGAAAAGTGGCTCTGCCTCATCTGCAGAACTGCAGATCAACTCTGCCCACGGAGCCCTCTGGCCCGAGTTAGGGCTTCGTGAGTCACAAACCTTCCAGAACCAAAGCTGGAGTAGGTGTCGGGGGAATGGGCTCTCTCACAGTAACCAGTAACCACTCCTAAGGGCTCCAACACAGCATTTGTAGTCTTCATCTGTTCTGTATGGAGCTGGAATCGTGAAGCCCCCTGACCCTCAGGCAACTTGCTTTTATCACCTAGTGAGTTCTTAAGGAACTCCTGCTTTGGTTTATGTATGTATTTGCCTGTGTTTTACAAAACTGTAACCCTCACTAGAGATACCTCTACTGCAGGCAAAGTGCCCTGACAGCATGTGGGTCTTCTCAGCCTTCAGACACGTGGTGCCAGGGATGCAAACCAAAGCTGTGAGAGCCGGGGCGGGCAAGTGGGCAGGTGGGGGCCTCACCTATGCGCCCCAGCCCGACGATGCCGACAGTGCTCTGCGTGAGTCCATAGCCACACAGCCAGAGGGGCTTCCACGAGGTCCAGCCACCACTAGAGGAGAGAAAGTGGTAGGTGAGAGGCCCAGCCTTGGGCCAAGATGAGGGGCCGCTGAGAACCCAGCACCTCTGACTGTGGTCCAAGGTACAAACCCATCCTCCAGGTCAGGGACTGATAGTGGGATGAGGCACTGCCCCCTCAGCGCTGCAGACGAGCAGCAGCAACGACTCCTCCTTTAAAGCCACTAGGGACACAGAACTTGAGGGCGGGAAGGGGCCTTACTGGCTCTCATCCTATTTTGCAGATGGGAAAACAAACCAGAAAGGGTGACCTGCCTGAGGTCACACAACCGGAGAGAGCTGAGAGCAAGAGGCTGCAAACTCAGGATTTACGATTCCAAAACAAGTTCTTTTGGCACTTTAGAGCAGCAACAAAGAGTACAGCCACAGGGCCCACGCTGCTGCCCTGGGCAAGAGACAGAGCCTGCCCTGAGCTACCTCCAGTAGACATGCTGACTCCCCAGACAGGACAGTGAGCAGGACTCAGCACTGTCTACTCTCCTCCATGCCCCGTGCCGGGGCCCACGCTGCTGGTCACACACTGTGACAGCCTGCGTTTGCACACCTCCCACCATGACTGCACATGGAATGCTTCCCCCAACTTTTTTTTTGTTTGAGAGAGGGTCTTGCTCTGTCGCCCAGGTTGGAGTACAGTGATATGATCCCAGTTCACTGCAGCCTCTGCCTCCCGGGTTCAAGCAATCCTCCCTCCTCAGCCTCCCAAGTAGTTGGGACTACAATGTGTAACACCACACCTGCTTAATTTTTGTATTTTTTGTAGAGATGGGGTTTTGCCATGTTGCCCAGGCTGTTCTCTAAATCTTGAGGCTCAAGCAATCTGCCTGCCTCGGCCTCCCAAAGTGCTGGGATTACAGGTGTGAGCCACCATACCCGGCCAACTCTAACTCTTAATATACAGGCCGAAATCCCTGATCTGAAACCTTCAGACTAGATTTTAAAATTGTTTGGCCTTTAAAATGGCAGCATGGTGCAGGTGGTAGATTCCACACATCACCCTCTGCAGTGTCTGGGCAGCACCTGTTTCAAACAGTGTTACACCTGCAGCAAAACTTAGGAAAGTCACATTAAGTGGTAGAAATAAAAGCCTTAAATAGTCTCCTGTTAGTATGAAAGAACTTTCAGCTGTCCGACCTTTTTAGATTTTTGGCATCTAAGGGACTGTGGACCCGCAGCTTTCAGGACTCAAGCAGACGCCCACCTGCTACTTATTCTGTGAAACCCTCCCTGATCCGCACTCTCCCGGCCAGCCCTCACCCACCAGCAGAACTTGTTTGTCCTCCCTCATCCTCTTCTCTCACCACTTCCCTTCCTGCCTTTATTGCAGCTCTGCCTCGTGCTTTAATTCTTTTAGCTGAGTCCTCACTCAATGGAGCACACTTGGGGTCAGGGACTATGCGTGGGCCAGACTGGCACCGGTGATCAGGATCCAGTGCTGAGCAGAGCCAATGTTCCTGCCAGGCGTTCATTTTTTTTTTTTTTTTTTTTTGAGACGGAGTCTCACACCGTCACCCAGGCTGGAGTGCAATGGCGTGATCTCAGCTCACTGCAACCTCTGTCTCCTGGGTTCACATGATTCTCCTGCCTCAGCCTCCCAAGTAGCTGGGATTACAGGGGCCCATGACCACACCCGGCTAATTTTTTTTTGTATTTTTACTAGAGACGGGGTTTCACTGTGTTGGCCAGACTGGTCTTGAACTCCTAACCTCATGATCTGCCCACCTCAGCCTCCCAAAGTGCTAGAATTACAGGCGTGAGCCACCGCGCCTGGCCTGCGTTCACTTACTTCTTCACTTCTTCGATGGCCTCCGGCAACCGGCGGCAAGTGGTAAGTAGCAGGGAGACTGCAAGTTCGGCGGTGGTATCTGTCAGGACATCTGGGGTATAGCCAACTCGGATCCCACTATGAATCAAACATGTGGTGGTAACATCAGCCTCAACCACCTTTACTGATGTCTACTGCTGGGACATTTCCATGGAGTTACTTTGTTTCCTCTTGGATCTGCCTGCCAGGAAGCTCAGAACTATAAATGAGCACTCAAAAACGGTCAGTCCTCATTCCTATTTAGATTATCTCCTGCTTTGGAAGGATATGAAGATGGAAGATTAGGGTTCAAGGACTGAACAAGTAACTTAACCTTTCTGAATTTCCTCATCTGAAAGAGAAAGAATAATACCTGCCTTTGCTACTTCAAGGTATTGTTGTGGGGATCAAAAAAGATAATGAATGTGAAAGGGTGCCACCTACACAGAAGTTACCCACTGTTTCTGACCGCTGGGATTCATTGTAACTGACCTGTGCACATGTGGACAGATTCTATCATCAGCCACCTCACATTCTCCCTGAATGGCCAAGGGATATGAAATAAAAACAAATCAACAGCTCGTCTTTCTTTCTCTCATACCCACCCCTCTCGCTAGGCCCCCTCCAGATCCCAAGCTGCAGTTACCGCTTCTTGATTTCATCCAAAGCCAAGTGGTCGACGCCCACGGACAGGGTGCTGATGACTTTGAGATTGGCCCCTGTTGTGCAGAAAGTGCTTTGTTAGTATCTTTCCTCGAGGAACTCAAAGCCACAGCACTGGGGACTATCATGGGGACACCGCTTATTATTGTTTTCTTAGAATAAGAGGCTGACATCTCTGTTCTTCACGTAAAACTCTGAATAATCCCCCCTGACAGCCTCAGACACTCCATCTCAGGGAGGTGAAGTAGCCTGGCTCAGTCACAGGCAGAGCTGGGTTCACCTCAGGGCTTCTGCCACCAAGGCCCCGCTCTTACCCACTGGGCTGTCCACCCAGTGAGGCCTCGGGTCTCCTTCAGCCATGCTGGGGCCTCCCCCATGGACACCTCTGAGAGTGCCAAGAAGGTGGCTGGGACGCGACCCTCTCTACCCTCTCCTGCAAGCAGGACACCTGAAAGCTTCCAGGCCAAGGCCAGGGCATGGGGTGGCTCAGCACTAACTTACAAGGGTCCCTTCCCATCCGGCAGCCTGAGTCTGAACCTTTTCTCAAAACTGTCACAACAGTCTCACAGAGGGAGGCTGATCCTTCCACGGGCTGAGACCCATGGCGGCGGCTGCGGAAAGACATCCTGCTGCAGCTTGGCACTGAGCTAGGGCCTCCCTCATACTACGCACAGGCCCAGAATGGGCAGGGCTTGCCGGAGGTCACAGAGCAAGGTTGTGGCTGGAGAACCCAGGGCCTTGGATGCTCTTCCCCACACCCACAGTCTCCACAGCACGGTCTTTGCCTTCCCAGGGCCCCCCCGCGAAGGGGTTCACAGCAGGAGGGAGGGGCAGTGCCTGTGCCAGAGCAAGCTATCTGCCCGCTTAGGCCTGGTATCGCAGGAAACGCCCTCAGAACCCAGACAGCACTGCAGAGCAGCCCAGGAGCCAGCGGCGCAGGCTGAGGGGCCCACAGGGCCAAGCCACCCTCGAGTCCCCTGCCCACCCAGCGCGCACCTGCAGCATCCAGGATCCTCTTGTCCACAAGGTCGGAGAGGAGGCAGAGCAGGCCGTGGGCCCCCGCCACACCTCGCTCCAGCTCCTTGACGGGGATGGGCTCATCCGAGTCCCACTGCTCCACCTCACAGCTGCGGGGAAAGGGAGGCCCCTCAGGAGAAGCAGGAGCCGCACACCTGTCCGCCCCTCCCAGCTGGGAACCCTGGCCTCTGATGGCCCTGGCCTCAGGCTGCCCGGGGCTGGCTGAGGGGAGGCAGGGTCAGGCAGAGGTGGCCTCAGAACTGTCCCGAGAGAGCAGGTGACAGCTGGAGGGCTGAGGGGCCCCCGAGCAGAGCCTAAGCTGCAAGGGGGAAGGCATGGAGACAGCTCTCAGGTCAGCAGAGAAGAGCTTTCCCACACTCACAAGGGCTGGGCGGCCAAGCGGGCAGCCAACTGCAGGGAAGGCCTGTGAGGGGCAGGGTGTGCCTCAGGTGGGGGGTCTGGATTCAATGGCCTGTTGCATCTCTTCCTGTCCGTGAAGTCCATGAAATAGAAAACTCTCATAGTTGGACTGGGCCAGGACAGATAAGGTCAAGGCCACCCAACGCTTCCACGGCAGCTCATGGGAACTGGATATTTGTCCCAGTGGTGCACCATGCCTCCTGGCCCTTGCCATGGAATTCAGTACAGCCAGCACGTGTGGAGCCTCTATGTGGCAGGACACAGGATAGCTACTCACACCTCCTACGGAGCCCGGGGCACTGACCACTTCATCCACCTCCCCATGAGCAGGATACCGTGTGAGCTACTGTTACCATGAGCGCGGCTGCTGCCTTTCGCCTTCTCCTGCTCTACACAGCGGGTCCTTGGCAAAGGTTTTGTTGCAGTGAAAAAAATGTGAAAATCTCATCTGCCCCTAGAACTGGCTGCTGAGGCTGGGTTGCATCCTATTCCTATCTAACACTGGAAACGCAAATCTGATCAAATGCAGTGATCAGACAGCAGTCAGATGCAGAACTCCCAGGAGTTCCTCCACCTGGGAGCTGCGTGGCTTTGGGAAGGAACTTAACCCTAAGTCCAGCCTCCAGTTTTTAATTTGTGCAATAGGAATTATAATACTGACTTCACAGTGCTGCCAGGATTAAAAGGTTATGTATATGAAGCACCTGGTAAGGTTGGCCCACAAAAAGGGTTCCATTTAGCAAGGGTGGGCCAGGTGCAGTGATTTATGCCTGTAATCCCAGAACTTTGGGAGGCTGAGGTGGGAGGATCCCTTCATACAGGAGTTGAAAACCAGCCTGGGCAACACAGTGAGACCCTCGTCTCTGCAGAAAATAAAAAATTAGCCAGGCATGGTGGTGCATGCCTGTAGTAGTCCCAGCTACTTGGAAGGCTGAGGTGGAAGTATCGCTTGAGTCCAGGAGGTTGAGGCTGCCTTGAGGTATAATTGCGCCACTGCACTCTAGCCTGGATGAGAGTGAGACCCTGTCTTAAAAATAAATAAATTAATTAAAAGGGTCTTCAGGCCGGTCATGGTGACTCACACCTATAATTCCAACACTTTGGGAAGCTGAGGCAGGAGGATCGCTTGAGCCCAAGAATTTGAGAGCAGCCGGAGCAACAAAGTGAGACCCCCATCTCTACAAAAAAATCAGAAAATTAACCGGTGGTGATTGTTTGCACCTGTAGTCCCAGCTACACGGGAGGCTCAGGTGGGAGAACTGATAGGGCCCAGGAAGTCGAGGCTGCAGTGAGCCACGATCGATCGGGCCATTCATTGCACTCCAGCCCGTGCAGCAGAGTAAGGCTGTCTCAAAAAAAAAAATAAATAAAGATAAGTAAATATAAAGAAGAAGTCATCAAAGGCCCCTGCCAAATGTCCAAGGGGCCAGGTCAGTGACCGCCACGTTCCTGACCCCACGTGCCCTGTGGGAGCGTGGAGAATTAGCCTGGACCTTGCCTCAGGGACAATCTACCCTCTCCAAAGCCGGAACTGCAGGTCCCAGCGTCGTCTTAAGAGTTCTGGAGAGAACTCGGCCCCAGATAACTTTCTCCGAGCCTCCCCAAAACTCCAAGCCCGCCCCAGCCGGCCACAAGGCCCAAACGCCCCGCCCGGCTCTCCGGTCCCCGGGACCGCCCCGTCCCTCCCCCACGGGGCGCGGGGCTCTTACTCTGCCGCCCGGGCGAGCGCGGCCCTGCCCTCGGGGGGTATCCTGCGGGTGACGAACACCTTCATGAGCAGCACCGGTCTCATCCGCCGACTCACACCTGGCTGGACGGAATCTGATCCTGGAATGGACCTGGGCCGGGGCGGGGCCAGGCTGCAGTGGGCGGGAGAAACGCCGCGCGACGTGCGCAGGCGGGTGTGGCTTCGCCTGCGGGAGTGCGCGGTTGCGGCTGGGCTGTGACTGCGCGTGCTCGGGGAGTGACAGTCACAGTGACCGGACATAGTGTCCTTGTGTGGGGGGGGTGGCAGGGGGTGTGTGCCTCGTGCCACTGGGGAATCAGGGCCCCGGGGGAGAGGGAGCAGTATCTTGTCCAAGGCCTCATGGGACGCCTGGTTTCTCTACACGCTCAGGGTCCTGTTTCCGCAGGCTCAGGCCTTAAGAGACTGAAACCCCCACTTTTTCTGTCTCTTGGGTTGGCCCAGGGTAGGAACCCAGGTTCCAGGCTGTGAGGAAGTCCAGGACACACAGAGAGGTCATGTGTAGGTGTTCAGGCCAACAGCACAGCCGGGGGCCCAGCTGACAGCCACCGTCAATGACCAGAGGTATGAGTGAGGAAGCCTTCCGATGACTCCAGGCCAACTCCTATGTGACTACAGCTACAACCGCACGAAAGAGCCTTTAGGATAATCACTGGCTGAGCCCAGAGCCCAGTCAACCCCGGATCCATAAGAGATGATAATGCACTTACTGCTGTTGCTCTCAGCCGTTCAATTTTGGAGTAATTCTTTATGCAGCAATCAATAACTGATATACTATGTGTGTGAAACCCAGAAGCCATAAGAATACAACTAATTCTCCATTAAAAAATTAACCGTACCATCCTGAATGCATCTGATCTTCGAAACTAAGCCTGGTTAGGGCGTATATGGGAGACTGCCTGGAAATACCAGGTGCTACAGGCTTATGTTTATCTAAAAAACAAAAAAAAAAAAAAAACAAAATCATAAGACAACAAACCGGAAAAAATACCATATATTTGCAACTCATTTTATAGACAAGGGGTTAATTTCCTTATTGCACAAATAGTTCCTAAGACAAAGATGCCCAGCTTATCTGAATATGCAAAGGATACCAATGTACAGTTTACAGAAAAGGAAATGGCTTTTAAATGTATGGCCGGGCACGGTGACTCATGCCTGTAATGCCAACACTTTGCGAGGCTGAGGCAGGCAGATCACTTGAGGTCAGGAGTTTGAGACCAGCCTGGCCAACATGGTGAAACTCTGTCTCTACTGCAAATACAAAAATTAGGCGGGCATGGTGGCACATGCCTGTAATTCCAGCTACTCAGGAGGCTGAGGCAGGAAAATTGCTCGAGTCCAGGAGATGGAGGTTGCAGTGAACCGAGATCCCACCACTGCACACTCCAGCCTGGGTGACAGAGCAAGACTCTGTCTAAAAAAAAAAAAAAAAAGATGAAAAGTGCCCAATTTGACTCAAAAAAGAACTGCATATTAAAATTACAGCAAGATACCAATGTAAAAAATGATACATTGGGGAAACAGGTGCTTTCATACGTTGCTGGGAGGAGTGTAAATCAAGCAACTTCAATAAAAAACGTTTGGCAGTAGCTATCAAAATTTAGACTGCACATCTTTTTTGACCCAGAAATTTTGCTTTTAGGAATTTACCTTACAGATGTATTCACACATGTGCAAAATGCTGTCTGCCAAAGGCTCTTCATTGTGGCATTGTTGGAATAGTAAAATACGGGAAACAACCTAAAGGTCCATTCGTAGTGGACTGTTCATTACATATGCTTCATTCCTACAGTGAAATATTCTGCATCAATCAAAAGAGTGAGTCAGCCCTGTGCGTACCAGTGTGGAATGATCTCCAAGATGTTCTGTCCAGTGAGAAAACAGGGTGATGCAAAGTGCATATGTTACCATTTATAGGAGAAAGTATATGCCTATTTTTTTTTTTTTAACAGGGTCTGAGTCTGTTATCTAGGCTGGAGTGCAGTGGTGCGAACTTGGCTCACTGCAACCTCCACCTCCTGGGCTCCAGTGATCCTCCCACCCCAGCCTCCTGAGCAGCTGGGACCACAGGCATGTGCCACCACACCCAGCTAATTTTTTGTATTTTTCGCAGAGACAGATTTCACTATGTTGACTGGACTGGTCTCGAACTCCTGGACTCAAAGCAATCCACTTCCAAAGTTCTCGGATTACAGGCATGAGCCACGACGCCTGATCGCCTATTCCTGTGTGTTAAATATCTCTGGAAAGATGTACAAGAAACATCTTTCTTGTTTCTTTGGGAACAGGCCGGGCACAGTGGCTCATGGTTTGTAATTCCAGCACTTTGGGAGGCTGAGTCAGGAGCATTGCTCAAGCCCAGGAGTTTAAGTCTGGGAAACATAGCGAGACCGTGTCTCAAAAAAAAAAAAAATTTTTTTTTTAATTACCCAGGCGTAGTGGTGTGCACCTGTAGTCCCTGTTACTTAGGAAACTGAAGTAGGAAGATTGCTTGAGCCTGGGAGGCTGGGGCTGCAGTGAACTGTGATCGTGCCACTGTAGTCCAGCCTGGGCAACAGAGTGAGACCCTGTCTCTAACAATAAAAAAAAAAAAAAAAAAAAAAAAAAAGGAAAAAAGAAAGAAAAAGAAAGAAGAAAGAAGAAACTGGGGACAGTGGCTGTCTCTGGGGAGAAGAACTGGTGAAGGGGGACAGAGTAGGAGATACAATTTTCACCCTTTGGGAGTGAATTTATTGTGCATTTATTATCTATTCTCAAAATAAAGAAAACATTCATTTAAAAATAGCACTTGGCCAGGCACAGTGGCTCATGCCTGTAATCCCAGCACTTTGGGAGGCTGAGGCGGGTGGATCACCTGAGTTTAGCAGTTCGAGACCAGCCTGGCCAACATGGTGAAACCCCATCTGTATTAAAAACACAAAAAAATTAGCTGGGCGTGGTGGCAGGTACCTGTAATCCAAACTACTCAGGAGGCTGAGGCAGGAGAATCACTTGAACCCAGGAGGTGGAAGTTGCAGTGAGCCGAGATCACACCACTTCACTTCAGCCTGGGTGACAGAGCGAGAGTCCATCTCAAAAACAACAACAACAACAACAACAACAACAACAAACCTCTGTCTCAAAAATAAATCAATGAAGTGAAATAAATAAATAAAAATAGCACTTGGCCAGATGTGGTGACTGATTCCTGTGATCCCAGCACTTTGGGAGGCTAAGGCCGGAGGACTAATTGAGGTCAGGAGTTCAAGACCATCATGGACAATATAGGGAGGCCCCTCCCCACCCCCCATCCCTACAGAAAAATCTAAAAATTGGCTGGTTGTGGTGGCTGAGTCCCAGAAGGCTGAGGCAGGAGGATCACTTCAGCCCAGGAGTTCAAGGTTACAATAAGCTATGATTGTACCACTGCACTCCAGCCTGGGCAACAGAGTGAGACTCTATCTCAATAATAATAATAATAATAATAATGGGCCGGGCACGGTGGCTCAAGCCTGTAATCCCAGCACTTTGGGAGGCCGAGGCGGGCGGATCACGAGGTCAGGAGATCGAGACCATCCTGGCTAACATGGTGAAACCCCGTCTCTACTAAAAAAAATACAAAAAACTAGCCGGGCGAGGTGGCGGCGCCTGTAGTCCCAGCTACTCGGGAGGCTGAGGCAGGAGAATGGCGTAAACCCGGGAGGCGGAGTTTGCAGTGAGCTGAGATCTGGCCACTGCACTCCAGCCCGGGCGGCAGAGCGAGACTCCTTCTCAAAAAAAAAATAATAATAATAATAATAATAATGGTCTCCAAAACACTTCTTGCTGTCATTTTGAGTCCTTGCACACTAAACATCAATTCCCCTGCCTTAGCTGTGGCCCCTTCATTGCTCAGGTGTCTCCCAGGCTGCACTTCTACACTGATGAGTCTGGAGTGAGCAGCTCCAGCTCCCTTCACCCAGCCTCAGCGCCATAAGCCGCCTCTCTCCTGCCTCCTCCACCTGAGCATCCCCAGGCATCTGGAACTCAACACCTGCCAACCCAATTCATCCACCTTCTTCCCAGTACCCTACCTGACACCTGTGCCCCTCCCGCATATCCATCAGGATATGAGAAGTCACCCCTCACTCTTACATTTCACCCCTCCCACTCCCACAGGCTTGCATGGTGGTTGAGAGCTTGGGTCTGGAGCCAGGATGCTGGGTGTGAATCCAAGCTCGGCCTTTTGGTAATAGTGTGACTTAAGCAAATGACTTCATCGCTCTTGCCTTCAGCTTCCTGTTTGTAGACTGGGGAGAGCAACATACGCACCCTACGGATGGTGAAACATGGAAACATTAGTGAGTGACCATGTTCAGTGCTCAGGGCAGTGTCTGGAACTTATTAAGAGCTCCCAAAATGCCAGCTACTTATTATGATGACTGGTTTTACCCAATGAAGCCCAGGTCAGGCCTCCTCTGCTTAGCAGATCCCTCTTCCTGTGCCCTCAGCTGGTTCCATTCCTACCACCCAGTAGCACTTATTGAGCCCCAGCTGTGTGCATTGCTTTGGGGGAGGGGACCCACTAACCTTCCGCGTCCCCTCCTGGCCCTGGTGGACAGGTTTCTCCCATGCCCAGTGCCCTTGTTTGTCCTTATGTGTGGGAGCAGCTGGGCTCAGGATTAACAGAGGACACTCACTGGTTAACAGAGGCCAAAGGGCCTGGCCTGAGGACAGAAAAACACCTCCTTTTGTCAATGTTTGATGTGTTTCAGAAATGCTCCCTAGCCAGGCAGCACAGATAATGGTCTGAGGGTAAGATACTTATTAATGTGTTACTTAAGAGAGGGGGTAGCAGGGTGGAGCTGTGGCCAGGATTCAGGTGGCCCAGGGACTTGCTGTGTGATCTTCAGCGGGTGATGTCGCCTCTCTGTGAATATCATGCCAGTTCCCTCATCTGGGCCCTCACGGAGCAGAATGGATTCAGATCACATCAGTGAAGAAGAGGTCACTGTGTTGTCCACTGGGCCTCCCAGGCCTAGGAGCAGGTAACTGAACAGCGCTGGAACAGAAGTGAGGTCAGCGGAGCCAAGGGCAGGCCTGGGCCCCTCCGCTTATCCTAAGCTGGCTTCAGCTTCTGTGTCTCTGACCAACGGCCATCCCAGGGCACCCAGGGTTGGTTTCCTTGAATGGATTCGTGTTTGTGAAGTACCCATATATATGTGTTGTGTTGTTGTAAGCACTATATATAGCACATACTCTCTACAAGCCAGGAGGCAGGTACTATTATTATCCCCATGTTACAGATGAGGAAACTGAAGCACACAGTAGGTTTTAATAACATCTTGTTAGTGGTAGAGTGGAGTTTAAACCCACTGGCTCCAGAGCCTGAGCCCCTCACTTCTCTCCCCCATAGCTTAAGTGCCTGATGAATGTCTAGCATGGCCCAGAGCCCATGCAAACACTGCCTTGTTTGACAATCGCAATAACCCTCAAGGGTAAGTGTTATACCCATCGTGTGGCTAAAGAAACTGAAGCTTAGAAAGATGATCTGACCTCACCAAGGTCAAACAGCTTGTAAGCGGGGGAGCCAGGATTCAGACGCAGGTCCCTCTGACTGCAAACCCTGGGGCTGCCGTGGCCTCACATGGTCCCATGCACTTCCTCCAGCCAGTCAGCAGCTGACCCAGGCCTGGGTGGCTCATAATATTGGGCATTTCATATAGGAACTGCACCAAGTATTGAAGAGGTCATTTCTGCATTGAGACTGCCCCGTCCAGGCTCCTGAGAGTACACACATCAGACCAGGATCAGAGACCAGTCTGTGTGACCAAAGGCACCTGCCTGGAACAGTGTGGCCAACATGGAACAGACCTAGCATGGATGGTCAGGACGCCCAGGTCCTGGGAATGGGAATGGTCCCTGACCGCATCCCCCAGCCCATTCTGACAGCTCGTCCACACGGACACAGACACCTTAACACACTCAAAAAGGATCCTCCTCGGGATGACCTTCAATCCCACCCCCGAACCCTAAGACACACCTGGCAGTCCCCCAGCCTCTGGGGCGGTGGGTGTCATTCTTGGCCCCGTCACCCTCCAAACAAGTCTCAAGGCTGGATGGCATTATCATCTCTTCTGGTTCCAGGGTTGACTGGGCTCAGCCAGTGGTTCTCGTTCAGGCTCTTTCGTGCGGTTGTAGCTGTAGTCACATAGGAGTTGGCCTGGAGTCATCGGAAGGCTTCCTCACTCATACCTCTGGTCACTGACGCTGGCTGTCAGCTGGGCCCCCGGCTGTGCTGTTGGCCTGAACACCTACACATGACCTCTCTGTGTGTCCTGGACTTCCTCACAGCCTGGAACCTGGGTTTCCACCCTGGGCCAACCCAAGACACAGAAAAAGTAGGGGCTTTCAGCCTCTTAAGGCCTGAGCCTGTGGAAACAGGACGCTGAGCATGTACAGAATGCCGAGCTCCCATGATGCCTTGAACAGGATACTGTCCCTCTCCCACAGGGCCCTGATTCTTCATTCATAAAGTGTGAGGAAGATGCACTAGAGCAGGGACTAGCAGACTTTTTCTTCAAAGGGCCGGGGAGTCAATATTTTAACACTGTGGCCCATACTGGCTTTGTTGCCACTCCTTAACGCCACCATTCTGGCACAAGAGCAGCCATAGACAATACATAAACAAAGGGTGCAGCCGGGTTCCAATAAAACTTTGTTTATGGCCATTAAAATTTGAATTTGCATGTCTTTTATTTATCACAAAATATTCTCTAGATTTTTCTTTCTTTCTTTTTTTTTTTTTTTTTTTCTGAGCAGGACCCATTCTTAGCATGGGATTCATACAAAACTAGGTGGCCAGATTTGGCTTGTGGGTGTCATTTGTCCCTAAGCCTCTGGACTTGGGCAGAGCTTCTCACTTTAACTTGAAAAGGAATTACCTGGGGATCTTGCTGAAATGCAGATTCTGATTCAGTGTGTTCGGCAGAGGCCGGAGAACCTGCATTTCCTTTGAGTTCCTGGGTGCTGCTACTGCTGCTGGTCCATAGACCGCACTTTGAGAATCATCCAGCTTAGTTGGTCTCTCAGGTTCCAAGTGTGGCTCTGCACTGAAAAAATGCTCAGTCATAAGGCTGGATGCACTCAGGGGCCCGGAATTTTTCTTTTTTCCTTCCTTCCTTCCTTCCTTCTTTCCTTCCTTCCTTCCTTCCTTCCTTCCTTCCTTCCTTCCTTCCTTCCTTCCTTCCTTCCTTCTTTCCTTCCTCCCTTCCTCCCTTCCTCCCTTCCTCCTTTCCTTTCTTTTCCTTTCATTCCTTTTTTTCTTTTTTTTTTTTGGACTGAGGTCTCACTCTGTCACCCAGGCTGGAGTGCTGTGGTGAAATCTCAGCTCACTGCAACCCCCGCCTCCCAGTCTCAAGGGATCCTCCCACCTCAGCCTCCCAAATAGCTGGGACTCCCAGTGCACATCACCACGCCTGGCTAATTTTTGTACTTTTTGTAGAGATGGGGTTTCACCATGTTGGCCAGGCTGGTCTCGAACTCCTGGCCTCAGGTGATCCCGGGCCAGCATTTTCTGTGTAACCTTCATCTCTGTCCCGCGTTTTTCCTGCTTTATTTATTTCCTTGTTTTTGTGTCTCCCGCCAGTGCAGCCTCCCCAGACTAGAACATAAGCTCCTTGAGAGTCGGGCCTTGCTGCTGGGTTGCCCCACAGTCTGGCACCACGCAGGTGCTCGGTCAATGCTCTTTAAATAAACGAACGAGTGATGCAGGGGTTGCCTTGTTGGCCTCCCTTATCGCCCATCCCCACGGGGACTTCGTCATTCTATCACCACCTAGTGGGCACTTTTGTGTACTGCGAGGTGGGGGAGAAAAATGTCCATGTTTGAGTCTGATCCTGGCAGAAGAAGGTAGAGAGATGAGGGCAGAGAGATGCCCCTTCTGATGCCCCGTATCAGTGTTTTTGTCTGCTGGCACAGAGCTCCTCAGAGAGCCTTCCTGGAGAAGGCAGCATTTGAGCTGAGCAATGAAGACAATATGCTTTGGAATGGTAGGACTGTGAGAGGTAGAAAAGGCATTCCTGGCAGAACAAATGGTGAGCAAAGGCCTAGAGGCTGGAGGGCGTGGGAATCGCCAAAGGGAGGAGAAGCGGCAGCAGCTGAGATGCACAATGGAAGATGAGGCCAGATCAGGGAGTAAGGAGGTGGAGAGCGACCCCAAGGGAAGGGAACCTGCGCTGAGTGAGTGAGTGATCCGTGCCAGGCGCTCCACACACAAGAGTTCGTTTAATCCCCACAAAGGCCAGTGAAGTTGATTTTAGGACTCCCAATTTACAGATGAAGAAACTGAGGCTCAGAGCAGTGGAGGGACTTGCCCACGGTCACACAGCTGGTAAGGAGCAGAACTGGGTTTGAATAGAGATCATCTGACCGACTCTCTCCTCTTTGAGGGGGCCCTACCTCTGGTCTGTGCTTGGTGAGGGGTGGGGCAGGGCACATGCTGGAAGCCCATTATACAGATATGGAAACTGAAGCCCAGACAGGGAGAACATTTTCTGATGACGCACAGCAAGCAAGGCCCAGTGTGGCTTTCACCAGGCCCTGCCTGGGCTTTTGTCTGATGGCTGGAAGCTGATGCTCCCATACAAAGGATATGAGCAACTGGCCACAGAGGGTAGCAGAGAGCCCAGTCGGGACCCATTGGCCAGCCCAGACCCCTGAGAAATGTGCTCAGACTTTGGCTCCCAGTGAGGTGTGGCCCTGGGGGCAGGGTGAGTATGCAGAGCTGCAGGCGGGGTGGGGGGCCAGGCCTCCCTGAGGAAGGAAGGGAGGCATAGCAGGACCTACTCCCAGGCTGTCCAGAGGCCAGCCTCCCAGGGCAGCGGGGGTGGGGAAGAAGGCCACCCAGTTCTCCCAGCTCATCAGCAGACCTGGGTTGCCTCCAGACTCAGCCTGCTGCAGCCTTGCACCCCACACAGGAAGCCACCTGCCCCTTTCTCAGCCCCTCAGTCTGCTCTTCTGGGGAGCAGAGGGCCCCAGCCTGGAAGATTCAGAGGGGCGAGGGAACCACCCCTACTCAGACAGTGTCGGGCTTCAAACTATGTGATGTTCACCCTACAACAAGCCTTCAAGTGGGCACTGTTAGGATTCCCACTTTCTTTTTTTTTTTTGAGATGGATCTGTCACCCAGGCCGGAGTGCAGTGGCTCAATCTCAGCTTACTGCAAGCTCCACCTTCCGGGTTCAGGCCATTCTCACTCAGCCTCCCGAGTAGCTGGGACCACAGCACCCACCACCACGCCAGGATAATTTTTTTGCATTTTTAGTAGAGATGAGGTTTCACCGTGTTAGCCAGGATGGTCTCGATCTCCTGACCTCATGATCTGCCTGTCTTGGCCTCCCAAAGTGCTGGGATTACAGGCGTGAGCCACCGTGCCCGGCCAGGATTCCCACTTTCAAGTCAAGACAACTGCGGCTCAGACAGCCTCAAGTCCTTCTGCCTGAAGGACCTGCCCAAGGTCACCACGCTTGAGCTGGACTCAAATCCAGGTGAAGGTAACTGCTGTGGTTTGAATGTCCTCTCCAAAACTCATGTTGAAATGTCCTCTCCCAAGCTCATGCGGCTGGGCATGGTGGCTCACAGCTGTAATCCCAGCTACTCAGGAGGCTGAGGCAGGAGAATCGCTTGAACCTGGGAGGCGGAGGTTGCGGTGAGCCAAGATGGTGCCAATGCACTCCAGGCTGGGCAACAAGAATGAAACTTCATCAAGAAAGAAAAGAAGAGAAAAGAAAAGAAAAGAAGGAAAGAAAGAAAGAGGGAGGGAAGGAAGGAAGGAAGGAAGGGAGGGAAGGGAAGGAAGGGAAGGGAAGGGAAGGAAGGAAGGAAGGAAGGAAGGAAGGAAGGAAGGAAGGAAGGAAGGAAGGAAGGAAGGAAGGAAGGAGGGAGGGAGGGAAAGAAAGAGAGAAAGAAAGAAAGAAAGAAAAGAAAGAAAAGAAAAAGAAAGAAAGAAAGAAAGAAAGAAAGAAAGAAAGAAAGAAAGAAAGAAAGAAAGAAAGAGAAATGTGACTGCTATTGTGACGACAGTGTTGAGAAATGGGTCCTTTAGTGTGATTGGGTCATGAGGGTCTCGGCCCTCATGAAGAGATTCATGCAGCTATTGTAGGAGTGGGTTACTTACAGCAAGAGTGAGCTCCTGATAAAAGGATAAGTTTGGCCCCATTTCTCGCTCTGTCTTGTGTACATGCTGGCCATGTGATGCCTTCTGTCACAGGAGGACTGTCTGCAGTTGCTGGCACTATTTTTCTGGACTTCCCATCCTCCAGAACCATGTGCCAAATAAAGTTCTTTTCTGTACAAGTTACCCAGTCTGTGGTATTCTGTGGTAACAGCAGAAAATAGATTAAGACAGTAACACTGAAGCATGTGACCACAACCCTGATGGCTGCCCTGTCCTGACCTGCCAGCCAACCCCAGTGGCTCCTTCGGCTACATCTGCTTATTCACCCCTAGCCTCAAGGCATCACGGCGGCAGGCCTCTGGCTTTGTGCTAACGTGACCCCACATACATACCCCACTTCTCCCTCTGACCCTCTCCTTTTACCTTCTCAGCTTCAAGCCCGGGAGCGACACAGGGCAAGGACAGGGTAGGGTTCAAGCCTTTTCATGGTTCCAGTGCCCAGCTTGGGTCCCCACACGGCGAACACTCCATAGACATATTCTGTGTAAGTGAGTAAATCCCTGTAAATGGGGATACCATTCCCAGTTTTTAAGTGGGAAAGCTGAGGGTTAACAGGGGACAGTGTCCTGCCTGGGTCACCAGCAGGTTCAAGGCAGAGCAGCACCCTGTCCAGGCTTCTTGCCATCCAGCCTCAGGTTTCCTCCGTGGGGCAACGCAGCCTAACAAAGCTCCCTCAGCAGCTGGCACTACCTGAAGTCCTGCGGTGAATCCGAAAGCTAGCACCTCGGGCCGCTTTTCTGCCAGGCATTGGCCGATCGCGCAGATGCCCAGCTGGCCCTCTGGCATGCAAATACGCGGAATGTGCATTGGTTGGAGATTGCCAGGAGAAGATTGCCGTGGTCGGATTTCTAGGCCCCCTGGGAGGGAGTGCGTTCTTTCTGCTGGGGAGTTTTCACCGGAGCGGCTTCCTTAACCCTTCTCAGGGCATAGCTGGGATTTAGTAACGAGTTGTAACAGCCAGAATGGTTGATTCTCTGAGCCAGGACCCAACTGTTCATTCTTGAACAAGCTGGGCTCCTCTTTTCCAGATGTGCTGGCTCAGCTACCGCAGGGTGAGGTTGGGAGCAGGAATCCAGAACCAGAATCACACCACCACTCACAGGGGCAGAGCCTGTGCCCCCATTGTACAGATGGAGCCACGGAGGCCTGGAGAGGCTGTGAGGTGGGGGTGGAGTCAAGAGCCAAGGTGGGCAGAACAACTTTGTGTGCAAAGACTCAACTGTGGGTGGAGCCAAGGGGAGGGCTACCTCCCAGGACTGAGGCCCCAGGAACAGGGCCTGCCGAGGCGTCATGGGACCTCAGGAAGCTTCCCCCCAGGAGAGCTCCCCCCAGGAGCTCTGCGTTGCATTCTGTTTTACAGGGGTGCAGTCAAGGAGGATCTGTCCAAGCTGAGAAACAGCAGGAGTGACCCCTGGAAGCTGTGTCTTTGGTCAGGTCCCCAGAAGCAGCCTCTCTGCGGAGGATTTGTGAGCAAGTGATGTATTAAGGAAGTGCCCCCAGAATAAACCAGGAAAGGAGTGGGAAGCAGGAGAGGGGAGGGAAGGAAGACTAACAGTCCATGTCTGGCCAAGTCCAGCAGGGAGATGCTTCATTGCGATCCCAAGGGCCGCTCTGGAACGTAAGTTACATCTCAGGGTAATCGAAACCCCACTCCAAGCAAGGAAGCTGGGCTTCCACACTCCCCACATCCCATGAGCTAGCATCATCCAAGGAGATCTGGGCAGAGTGCAGCGTCCTGGAGGAGGAGGCATGGGCCTTGCTACGTGATGACCCGGCGGGGCGTGCAGGTTCTGAGGAAGAAGCGTTTGAGCAGAACCTGAGGAAGGAGCTCAGGCATGCTGCTTGAAGGCCAAGGTTGCCCTGTATAAGGACCAAGGTCCCATCCCTGCTTTAGGACAGGCCAAGGAGGAGCAAGGGGATGGAGGCAGGGGATGGCTCCCTGCAGGCCCAGGTGAAGTTCGTGCTACCATTTCAGCAAAAGTCCCACCAACCACCTCAGGAAATCCCTCTGGCATCTGCCACTGTTTGGGGCCAAAGGCTTGAACTGTGATGAATTTTGTGAAAGGGAAAACTGCCTCATTCTGCCAAAGCTGTTCAGAAGTGAGTCACTAGCCCAGAACAGGCCCCACATAGCTGTGCCAGCTCAGACCCCATGTAGCTGCACCTGCAGGAACTCAGGCCCAAGGTGGACATCAGGCCTGGGCTCCAGGGCAGAGCCATGACCAACAAGGGGCAGCCCAGGGAGCTACTCCACACCCTTTAGTGGGCCCCTCTTCCTTTCCCTCCTCCCCTCCCTGCAGGCCCTGCCCAGACCTCTTGGCCTCCAGCCTTGCCTCCTCCAACCTGATCTCCTGGGATCGCCCAAGGGTCTCCTCTAAAAAGCAAATCTAGTCCTGTCCTTCCCCTGCCTGCAACATTCCATGGCTCCTCATTGCTCTCAGGAGAAAGACCAAAGCCGCTGTGTGCTCCCAAGCCCTCTCCTGATGCCGCAGAGGTGTGGCCTATAGGGACTGAGAGCTACTCACTTCAGGCAGAAGCCAGGCGTCCTGGCAGCCCCTGAGAGCCTGCAGGGCATCCCAGGCAGCCGCCCAGCTGGCCAGGAGGAGCTGCCCCGGACCTGCTCCCAGGCCTCCCTTTCCCTGTAATTCATATATAGAAAGTGTCTAAGTCAGGAGCCAACCCTCCACCAGAGGGAGCGGCGCCCTGGAGGTAGAAGTGGAGCTTTTCTTAGTCATTACATTTGGTTTTATTTCAGGGGAAAAAACCAAAATGAAACATTTAAGGTCTTATTTTCACAATCACCTGTGGAATGAGGAGGCTTCCAGATGGTATTTGGTGACAGCACCAGGAACCTGGTGGTCCTGCGAGGGCATTCAGGGGTAGGGATTCTAATAAATAAAATACATAGGGATGGGTGGATTTCCCCCAAGATGCTCTAAGGATGCCCTCTCTGGGTGCAGGAGTCAGTCTGAAGTTACCTCCTGGGGGAAGTCTTCTGTCCAGTTTTTAAATGGAAGTTCTGGTTGCAGGCAGCAAGTCTCATCACTGAATAGAACCAGTTTTCATTCGGTGCAAACACTACCTCCCCCAGGAAGCCCTCCCAGGACCCTTCCTGGCCCCTAGTGAAAGTGCCTCCCTCCTGCTAGCCTGCCACTTTCTCCCCTGTGGTCCATTCTGGACATCAGTGCCGGGCCAGTGAGCATCCCCAGCGGGTGCCTGAGTCATCCCCGGAGTGCACCTGGAGAGCCCCTTTCTGCTCACACTTTACAGGGCCCCGTGCTGGCCTCAGCCACGCCCATCTTCTCATTTAAGCCTCACAACAACCCTCCGAGGTAGTCATCACCATCCCCATTTTACAGATAAGGAAATTGCGGTCTGAGGCCACAGAGGTGACTTACCCGAGCCCCACACCTGGTGTCACAGTGGAGTGGAGCCTGGCTTCTTGGCCCTAAGTTCAGCCCCCATCACAGCTGCTGCATTCACAGTCAGTGCTCAACACGTGTTCACGTGTTTGGAGGATGAACCAAACCCGAGTTCTCGGGGCTCCCCAACCAGCATGAAGACGGTGTAACCACAGCACGGATGGGCGGGCCGCTTGGCAATGGCCAGGCTCATGCTCTGCTGAGCCCTGGAGGTCATGACTCCCCTGCTGCTCTGTGCAGAAAAAAAAAAGGCAGTCACCTCTCCCTTCCCTCACTGGAAGGTGAGGCCCAGGGGGTCTGGCCTGTGGGATGTGAAGAAGCCAAACATTGGTGCCCATCACCTGGTCCTCAGCCTCTCCTTAGGGCAGAGTCGAGGCCCAGAAGGTTGAATGATGAGCTGGAAGCTGGGGACAGAGCCCGCACCAGTGCCTCTGCCTCTTATCAGTCAGTCCGATTTTTGTTCTCTGACTCCCCCTGCTACATACCAGAATGGTGCTCTCTTTCTCTTCCTCTCTGGGATCTGCACCTCAGTTTCCTTGTCTGTAATACGGGGGTAACTGAACCTACAGAAAAGGATCCAAGGATACATGAGATAACACAAGTGCTTGGCACAGGACCTGGAAGAAAGTAAATTTTTTTTTTTTTTTTGCTCTGTCGCCCAGACCGAGTGCAATGGCACGATCTCAGCTCACTGCAACCTCTGCCTCCCGGGTTCAAGCGATTCTCATGCCTCAGCCTCTTGAGTAGCTGGGATTACAGGTGCTCGCCACCATGCCTGGCTAATTTTTGTATTTTTAGTAGAGACGGGGTTTCACCATGTTGGACCAGGCTGGTCTTGAACTCCTCAGGTGATCCACCCACCTCAGCCTCCCAAAGTGCTAGGATTACAGGTGTGAGCCACCATGCCCAGCCAAAAAGAAAGTAAATTCTTAATAAGCAGAACATGTAATTATTAGCTAGCACATATATTACTTTGCCTCCTTCTTCCCCACTCTTACAAATGGATCTCAAGGCCTGGAGCTACAAACTTGGTAGTTAGACATCCTATTTGTTTAGGGTGAAAAACAGAACAAAATAATAGTGCCCAATGCTGGAGAATGCCGTGCAGAAATAGTATAGTGTCAGCTGGGCATGGTAGCTCACGCCTGTAATCCCAGCACTTTGGGAAGCCAAGGTGGGTGGATCACCTGAGGTCAGGAGTTTGAGACCAGCCTGGGCAACATGGCAAAATTCCATCTCTACTAACAATACAAAAATCAGCTGGGTGTGGTGGCGGGTGCCTATAATCCCAGTTACTCTGGAGGCTGAGGTGGGAGGATTGCTTGAGCCCAGGAGGTTGAGGCTGCAGTAGGCTGTGATCATGCCACTGTACTCCAGCCTAAGCAACAGAACGAGACTCCATCTCAAAATATAAAATAAATAAAATAAAATAAAGTGCAGCATAATAGCATTTTATGAGTATTTAAAATATTCAAGGTATTTTATCAAATGTTAAATACTAATAAACTCTCATTTTGTCTCAGCTCTCCTGAGTTTTAAAATGTATGCCAAAAAATAAGTCATTTCAAAGCTGTCAAGTGAGCTGTAAACTGGATTTACAATATTGCCAAGTAAGGCATTTCCTCAAACTGGCAAACTAATACAAATGTCTCCCCCTCTCTTTTGTCAGGTGTAGTCTTTCCTTCTTCTTTTTTCTTTTCAGACTTGGTGAGCAGGAAGCAGAGGACCGTTTTGAATTCAGCAGATTTTGAATAATGCCAGATCAGGAGTGGATCTCCTGGGATAAGATGCAATGGTCCCACACACTTGTATGTCACTAGAGTCTACTCTCTGGGAAACAGCAATTTGACAGAACATGTCAAGAGCTTGTGAAAACAAGTAATTCACATTCGACCTGATACCCAGAAAGAAACTGGGGTTCATTCACCTGGTGAATCTCAAACGGCTCTCCACGAGAACGCAGGTTTGGATCAGTAGGAGTTTTATGACTTGTCACAGGTAAGAGGAGCCCTGCGAGGATTCTCCAAAGCAGTGTCTCCCTGAGGGAAAGTGACAGGAGGGTTTTATGCAGTGATGGAGGGGACGAGGGGCCCGCGGCTGCAGACGCAGGGCATCACCGTGCCAGCCCACAGGTTGCCTGTGATGGTGATGAAGGTGTGGCTCCTCCTGAGGTGGAGCTCATGGTCAGCGTGGTCATGAGGAATGTGCACACAGGTTCATCTAGAACAGGGGTGTCCAATCTTTTGGCTTCCCTGGGCCACACTGGAAGAAGAAGAATTGTCTTGGGCCACACATAAAATACACTAATACTAACTGTATCTAATGAGCTAAAAAAAATTGCAAAAAAAATCTCATCATGTTCAAAGAAGGTTTATGAATTTGTGTTGGGTCACATTCAAAGCCGTCCTGGGCTGCTGGTTGGACTGCTTGATCTAGAAGTTGTCTGGGTCTGTCAGGAGCTGGTGCCAGCAACGAGGTGACCACATTCAACACAGGGTTTGGGAATAAACAAGCTGCAAAGCAGGAGGCTGTCAAACAGGCTTATTGCTCCGGTTGACGAAATGCCTATAGTCCCTGAAGACCCTCCCTGTCTGCTTACAAACCTGTTGGGATTTTATTTGGAGACTTGGAAGAAAAGTGGGGCCTGAGTCACATAACAGGCAGCCACAGCCTGTTTCTCTGATTGTAGATCAACTTTTCCCCACCTACATTCTTTTGTAAAATGTTGTAAAAGACTAAACGGCACTGGAGGAAAGACCCCTTTTTCCTAATTACTGACTCTCCTTGTAGGTTAACTTCCTTCTTTCCTCTCTTGCACCTGACTCCGACCAGATAGCACCAAAGGATCTGTGACAATCAATTTACTCAAGATAGATTGTTGACTATACCTTTCCTGAAAAAGAACAAGCTGCAACCAGTCGGATTGCTATAATTCATAAACCAGCCTTGTATGGAAAGGGCTGCTAAACTTTAGTAATCCTGCTAAACTTCTTTGTTTCTACCTATAGAAGTAAAACCTTAACTTCTCCATTTCAGAGCATTGATTCCATTCCTCTGAAGTCTGTGTTTCCCAGACAGTCATCCTTAAACTTTGCACGTGCATTAACTCGTGTTTTTTTTTTTTGTTGTTTTTTTTTTTGAGATGGAATCTTGCTCTGTTGCCCAGGCTGGAATGCAGTGGCACAATCTCAGCTCATTGCAACCTCCACTTCCCAGGTTCAACCGATTCTCCTGCCTCAGCCTCTTGAATAGCTGGAATTACAGGCACGTGCCACCATTCCTGGCTAATTTGTGTATTTTTAGTAGAGACAGAGTTTCACTATGTTGGCTGGGCTGGTCTCGAACTCCTGACCTCAGGTGCTCCACTTCCTCCACTCAGCTTCCCAAAGTGTTGGGATTACAGGTGTTAGCCACTGTGACTGGCCGCATGAACTCTTTAGAACAGGATTCTGATCCTTTCGATTATCAGGTTGAAAAGCCATAGAAACTATTTACATACTTTAACCAATTATTTCCTCTGGGATTTATCCCAGAAAAATTATTTTTTTTAAAGCAAACCAAAAATGTAAGTGTTGGGGTGCAGAAAATGATTCCTCAGAATATGGCGCTTGGGCATGCTGAGTGCTTTTGAAAATCAAAAGGCCTCAGAAATAAGCCTGAGCATCAAGGTCTCTCTAACCTTGTCTTGTTCTCTCCCTCTCACCCCTCAAGTGCTCGGAGGGACTATCTGGAATTTCCTTATCTGACCTAGAAAGCGTCTTGCCGAAAGAAACACATTTGCCTTCTAGCCCTCTGTTACCCCATTATCCACTGCAGAAAAGAAGCTGGAAGAAAAGAAGTCAGACGTCCAACCACACCTGGATGGACTTTTCCACAAGATAAGGTCTGCCTCTCAGACTCATTCCATTTGCAAGTTAATTTCTGTCTCCCTGGTCCATTCATTCTCCGTAATACTCATTTACTGCTCCTCCAAAGAATGCTCTATATTCCCCATCTCTGGGCTCCTCTAGGAAAAAGAGTACATAAGCTTCTGTACCCCATTGGGAGATTGGGGTAATCACACTGTAATCCTCTCCCATGAATGTTAGTAAATGTGTATGCTTTTTCTCCTACTAATCTGCCTTTTGCCAGTTGACTTTCAGTGAACCTTCAGAGGGAAAAGGGAAGTTTTCCCTTCACCCACATGCAGTCAGGTAAAGATGTTCATTGCAGTGCTATTTATAGCAGAGAAAATGGCAAACACAATCAAACAACAGGGGGATGGTTAAGAAAAAATGCAAAATTGCAGTTAGACTCTGGTCTCTACTGTTAGGGAGGTTTTTTTCACCCTTTTTGATTCTCACAGCAGCCCTGTGATGTAGACAAAACTGGGTCCATATTTATTCTCCCCATTATTCATGGGGGTGGGGGCCATGATGCAGACTGGAGTTGCGAGAAATTCTGGGGAGAGCTTCCAACAGGAAATCAGATTCTGAATGGGGACACCTCCCAGGTGTCCTAAAGCGGAACCCAGAGCTGACTCACAGCACCGTGTCTGACAGGGGGAGCCAGCGGCAAGTCCCCACTCCTGGGTGAAGATGAAATCACCTTTTCGAAAATTATGACAGCGGCCGGGCGTGGTGGCTCACACCTGTAATTCCAGCATTTTGGGAGGCCAAGGCGGGCAGATCACCTGAGGTCAGGAGTTCGACATCAGCCTGGCCAATATGGTGAAACCTCGCCTCTACTAAAAATATGAAAAAGTTAGCTGGGTTTGGTGGCAGGTGTCTATAATCCCAGCTACTTGGGAAGCTGAGGCAGGAGAATGGCTTGAACCTGGGAGACGAAGGTTGCAGTGAGCCAAGATCGCAACACTGCACTCCAGCCTGGGCAACAAGATTGAAACTCCATCTCAAAAAAAAAAAAAAAAAAAAAAAAAAATTATGACAGAGAAAGAGATCTGACTTAACCAACTCCATCTTGCCTTTAACCTCCAAGCTGCCCTGTTCATTCCTGGGCGTAAGCTGAACTTAGTTTATAGTTTAACTTTGAAACAAAGATGCTAACAGCCCTTTCCCTAAACAAACCCCTTCTTGTCTGGGGACCAGACTGCCTTTGTAAGACTAACAAGCTAGCCGCAAGATTAGAAATTATGGTTTAGGAGTCGCGCAGCTGGCTGCAGTATTTTGAACCTTCCCAATTGCTCCTAGGGATAATATTGCGATTGTAAAACCTAAGATGGGCACTTGAGGTATTTCTCAGACCCTGCACTGGCGGTGCACTCTGATGCACCAGCTGGTGTCACCCAGGCCTGTAATCTGGCTCAACCAGTTCTGTGATCCCACCGAGGAACAGAAGACAGCAAGAATCCACTTCAGGCTGGCGCAGCGGCTCACACCTGTAATCCCAGCACTTTGGGAGGCCGAGGTGGGAGATCATTTGAGGTTAGGAGTTCGAGACCAGCCTGGCCAACATGGTGAAACCCATCTCTAATAAAAATACAAAAATTAGGTGGGCGTGGTAGTGCATGTCTGTAATCCCAGCTACTTGGGAGGCTGAGGCAGGAGAATTGCTTGAACCCGGGAGGCAGAGGCTGCAGTGAGCCGAGATTGCGCCACCATACTCCAGCCTGGGTGACAGAGGGAGACTCTGTCTCCAAAAAAAAGAAAAATAATCTACTTCAACCCCCATATGATTTCATTTTCAACCCGACCAATATACACTCCTCACTCCCTGGTCCCACACCTGCTGAATTATCCTTTTTTTTTTTTTTTTTTTTTTTTTTTTGAGGTGGAGTCTCGCTCTGTCGCCCGGGCTGGAGTGCAGTGGCCGGATCTCAGCTCACTGCAAGCTCCGCCTCCCGGGTTCACGCCATTCTCCTGCCTCAGCCTCCCGAGTAGCTGGGACTATAGGCGCCCGCCATCTCGCCCGGCTGTTTTTTTTGTATTTTTTAGTAGAGACGGGGTTTCACCGTGTTAGCCAGGATGGTCTCGATCTGCTGACCTCGTGATCCGCCCGACTCGGCCTCCCAAAGTGCTGGGATTACAGGCTTGAGCCACCGCGCCCGGCCGAATTATCCTTAAAAGGCCCAGTTTTGAATTTTCGAGGGGCTGATTTAAGTTATGATAAAGTTCCAGTCTCCTGTTTAGCCGGCTTTACATGTATCAAACTCTTTCTACTGCAATTCCCCTGTCGTGATAAATCGGCTCTACCTGGGCAATGGGCTAGAACTTGTTGAACTGTTACTAAGACAGTGTAAGATCAGGCTTTATTCTGACCCACTCTCCCCATCTCACCCAGAAGAGGTGGCGTCCTAGGCTGCCCCTTCCTCCCTTGGCCTGACTGGAATTTCCCCCCCATTAGGGAGCTCTGGAAGAACCCCCAATCCCAGGCCCCACCTTGCTCTGAGCTGGGCTTACAGGAAGTCCCCTTGTCCCATGAGGTAATGTGGAAAAACCCTGGGAAACTCTAACACCTGCTGCAGGTGTTTGCTGTTCCTTTTTTTTCAAGCTGTAAAATTTCTCTACCATGCAAAACTTGTCGATAATAATATAGCAAACATTTCCATCTCTATTGCCCTGCTTAGGAAATAAAATCTTACAGGGACACTGGAAGACTCTTGGGTGCCCCTTCCTGATCCTGTTCCCCACCTCTGTCACCAGGGGTAACCCAAGCCTGAACTGCGTGTTCATCCATAAATGATAAGTGGTATTGCTTTGCATGGTTTTAAACTTTCAGTAGTGGTTTCTGTCTTTTATTCATTCATAAATTCACAAACATATACTTATTGAGAACTTACCGTATGTCAGGCACCATCCTAAGCCCTGGGAACATCCATAAACAGCAGACAGGATCACTGCTCTCGTGGGACACACGTTCTGGTAGGGTGAGCCAAACCATAAACAAAAGGTATGAAATTGAGATACATTATTAATATGTTAGAACGTGAGAAGGACAGAGGGAAAAAATAAGGGAAGTTGGAGAGGCAGGGGTGGAATATTGCAATTTTAAGTAGGAATGCAATTTTTTTTCCCTTTTTTCTTTTTTGAGACAGGGTCTTTCTCTGTCCCCCAGGCTAGAGTGCAGTGGTGCAATCATTGCTCGCTGCAGCCTCAAATTCCCTGGGCTCAAGCAACCCTCCCATCTCAGCCTCCTGAGTGGCCAGGACTACAGGTGCACGCCAGCACACCTAGTTAATTTTTTTTTTTTTGAGATGGAGTGTCGCTCTGTCGCCCAGGCTGGAGTGCAGTGGTGCAATTTCTGCTCACTGCAAGCTCTGCCTCCTGGGTTTATGCCATTCTCCTGCCTCAGTCTCAGCTGGGACTACAGGCGCCTGCCACCACACCTGGCTAATTTTTTAAATATATTTTTTGGTAGAGATGGGGTTTCACCGTGTTAGCTGGGATGGTCTCGATCTCCTGACCTCATGATCCACCCGCCTCGGCCTCCCAAAGCGCTGGGATTACAGGCATGAGCCACCGCACCCAGCCAGTTTTTTTTTTTATTAAAGTAGAGACAAGGTCTCACGATGTTGCTCAGGCTGGTCTCGAACTCCTGAACTCAAGTGATCCTCTTGCCTCAGCCTTCCAAAGTGCTGAGATTACAGGCATGAGCCACCACACCCAGCTAGACTGCATCCTTGTATATGTTGTGTATTTACTCAATATTGTATATGTTTTATATAACCGTGCCATCTTTATTCATTCCCGTCAATAATTATTTATTATATCTTTCTCTTTTATTTGCCCTTATAAAAAACGTTGCCATAAGCATTCTTGTAAATGTCATTTTTTTTTTTTTTTTAAAGTCAGGGTCTTGTTCTGTCACCCAGGCTGGAATACAGTAGCACGATCATAGTTCACTGTAAACTCAAACTCTTGGGCTCAAGGGATCCTCCCACCTCAGCCTCCTGAGTGCCAAGACTACAGGTGCATGCCTCCATGCCTGGCTCATTTTTAAATTTTTTTTGAGACGGAATCTCGCTCTGTCGCCCAGGCTGGAGTGCAGTGGCAAGATCTGGCTCACTGCAAGCTCCGCCTCCGGGGTTCACACCATTCCCTTGCCTCAGCCTCCCGAATAGCTGGGACCACAGGCGCCTGCTATCATGCCCGGCTAATTTTTTGTATTTTTAGTAGAGATGGAGTTTCACCATGTTAGCCAGGATGGTCTCGATTTCCTGACCTCGTGATCCACCCGCCTCGGCCTCCCAAAGTGCTGGGATTACAGGCGTGAGCCACCGTGCCTGGCCCATTTTTAAACTTTTTGTAAAAACAGTATCTTGTTATGTTGCCCAGGCTGGTCTCAAACTTCTTACCTCAAGTGATCTTTCTGCCTCGGCCTCCCAATACACTGGGATTACGGGCATCAATATCTTTTTGTGCACGCATGGGAGAGATGTTCTAGAGCATGTATCCTAATATAGAATTGTTGAGTCCAGAGTATCTTCACCTAGCTTAGCTACATGGTACCAATGGCTTCTGCAAAAATAAATAAAATAAAATAAAATAATTAGCCAGGCATGGTGGCACACACCTGCTGGGTCAATAGGCATAAGTGTTTTCAAAAAAAAAAAAAAATTAAAAAAATTAGCCAGGAATGGTGGCACACACCTGTAGTCCTAGCTACCTGGGGGGCTGAGGTGGGAGAATCACTTGAGCCTAGGGGTTCAAGGCTGCACTGAGCTAGGGTCACACCACTGCACTCTAGCCTGGGTGACGGAGTGAGACTCTGTCCTAAAAAAAAAGAAAGAAGAAAGTAATTTTTAATATATTTTGTTTTCAAAAACCTAGAATTAAAGAACACAAGTATCTGGCATGAAGAAAATATCCTATAAGTTTGCAGAGAAAAAGTGGATTTCATACAAAGGATCATGGATCCAAACGACACTAGATTCTTTACCAGCATCAGTGGGAACCAGAACATGATGGAGGAATATGTTCAAAATTCTGAAAGAAAGAGTTTGTAGTTAAATTAGTGATGAAAATTAGTAAACCAAGCCAATGGTGAAAGCGAGACAACTGGGCCAGGCACAGTGGCTCACACCTGTAATTCCAGCACTCTGGGAGGCTGAGGTGGTGGATCACCTGACGTCAGGAGTTTGAGACCAGTGTGGTCAACATGGCGAAACCCCATCTCTTCTAAAAGTATAAAAATCAGCTGGGCATGGTGGCATGTGCCTGTAGTCCCAGCTACTCAGGAGGCTGAGGTAGGAGAATCACTTGAACTCGGGAGGTGGAGGCTTCAGTGAGCCAAGACTGTGCCATTAAACTCCTGCCTGGGGGACAGAGAGAGACTCTGTCTCAGAAAAAAAAAAAAAAAAAAAAGCAGGATGATTATTAACTTTAAAAATGTTGAAAATAGATTTGTATTCAGAATAAAATAACAAATATTGATCTGATCAGAATGACAAATAACTATATTGGGAGGCTGTGAGAGGTGGGAATACATGCATTAATATGTGTTTTGTTCTAGGGTGGGGGGTATTGTGAGTGAGTGGTTGATGAGAGCCAAAGTCTCCCCTTCCATAATGACAAATCACTATATAATGTATAAACCTGAAAAATCAAGAAGTAGCAATATAAACATGGTATTTAGAGAAAATACAGTAAATACTTAAAGGATTGAATTAGTATCTCTGAGGCTGTGCACAGTGGCTCATGCCTATAATCCCAACACTTTGGGAGGCCAAGGCAGGAGGACTGCTTGAGCTCCTAGGAGTTCGAGACCAGCTTGGGCAACACAGGGAGACCCCTGTCTACAATACATGATAAAAGTTAGCTGGGCATGGTGGCACATGCCTGTGGTTCCCGCTACTCAGGAGGCTGAGAAGGGAAAATCACTTGTACCCTGGAGGTCGAGGCTGCAGTGAGCTGAGATGGTGCCACTGCACTCCAGCCTGGGAGACAGAGTGAGACGCTGTCTCAAATAAGAAAAAAAAAAAAAAAGTATCTCTGGGACTGAAAAAGCAGAGCAGGGCCATGACTGGGGGAGCAGCTTCAGGGAATTGCTGATTTTTATAACAAATCTTGTAGAATTTTTTGACCTTTGAAATCATGTGCATGTATAACTTGATACAAATTAAAGTTAAATTTAAAAGGTCCCCTGAGATTAGCAGCCTTGTGCACATGTCTTTTAGATCTCTTCATTTGTTTCCTTAGGATAAATTCCAGAGGTGGGACTGCTGGGTCAATAGGCATAAGTGTTTTCAAGACCTTATCACCCACAGTGGTAAACAGGGCACCCATCTTTCCCTTTCCAGAGGGCTAATTGCCTTTACTTGCCAGTCTTTGCAAACACCATTATCAATTTTCACATCTCTGCCAATCTGATGGTAAAACATGGTATTACATGGTAGTTTTAATTTGTGCTTCTTTGACTACTAGTTTTACATAGTTAACATATTTAACCATTTTTAGTTCTTCTTTTATTGATTTCCTGTTACTATTCTTTGTCCATTTTCTTCACCTTTTTCACTCTTGATTTGTAAGGGCTCTTTAAATAGCAACCCTGCTCATTCTCTGCCTGTCACACATCGCAAATATTTCCCCCACAGTGGGCCCTTCTCCTTTCAATGTTCTTTTCTGATATAAGGGATTTTTTTGTTTTTATATAGTTTAGTCTACCATTTATGTTTTTGGCCTTGTGGTTGTGCCCGGAAAGCCCTGGTTCATCTGTGGGCTTTTTACAAGTGCAGCATCTCCTACAACTTCATCTACTATTCCTATTGAGTATTTCATCAATTCCAAGTTTTTCACAGTTTTAATCTCTGAAACTGGGATGGTGCTCAGGTAGCAGTCACTGCCTGCTGCAAATCAGGAGGTGCAGAAAACATCAGTGACTTGTCAACAAAAGTCCCAGAGACAACAGTGGGGTATTATGCAAGGAAAGCTGCAACATCACCTGTTTCTTCTTTCTGCTGGGCATGGAAGGAGGGAACATTTCTTGGCCTCCCTTGCAGTTAGGAGTGGCTGCGCAACCAGGTTCGAGCCACTGGACTGTGGGCGGAGGTGATATAGATGCCTTCCCAGTTGGTCCATAAAACCTCCCATAAGATCCTCTACTGTCTTTCTTCCTGTTTAATGTCAGAGGAGCTGGCAGTGGCTCTGCGGGATGGCAGAAGCAGCTGAGGTCCCTGAGTGGCCACATGGGAGGCAGCTGGTTAACCAGAGATTCTCACTGCTCTTTGTGTAAATAAGTAATACACTTCCATTGTGTTCAGCCATTGAGGTTTGGAGTTATGTTCCTCACAGCAGCTCGCATTGCTGATACCTAACTGATGCCCTTGTCTTCTTTCTGACTCTAATCCAAATTCCTCTAGACTAGATTTACTGTTTTATCACTAGTATGATGCTGATTCTTGATTTTAGATAGATACACTTTAACTTGTGCTCTTTTTAAAATCAAGTCTTAGTATTGGAGTTATGCAAAGTGTGTAAAATTAATTGGAAAATTTTTAACTTTTTTCTAAGCTCTGGGAAAGGTTGCATAGCATAGAAATTAACTGTTGGGTGAAACTGACAAAATTCATCCTAAGAACTGTCTGTGTCCTTTTGTAAGAGCACTGCTTTAACAAGTCTCCTTCCTCCCTCCCTCCCTCCCTTCCTTTCCTTTCCTCCCTCCCTCCCTCCCTCCCTCCCTCCCTCCCTCCCTCCCTCCCTCCCTTCCTTCCTTCCTTCCTTCCTTCCTTCCTTCCTTCCTTCCTTCCTTCCTTCCTTCAGACAGAGTCTTGATCTGTCGCCCAAGCTGGAGTACAGTGGTACCATCTCAGCTCATAGCAACCTCCATCCCCTGGGTTCAAGCAATTCTCATGCCTCAGCCTCTTGAGTAGCTGGGACTACAGGTACTCACCACCATGCCTGGCTAATTTTTTTTTTTTTTGCATTTTTAGTAGAGGCGGGGTTTCACTATGTTGGCCGGGCTGGTCTTGAACTTCTGACCTCAAGTGATCAGCCCGCCTCAGCCTCCCAAAGTCCTGGGATTACAGGCATGAACCACCATGCCCGGCCTACTTTCTTTTTCTTTTCAAACTAACTTATAGACTAAATTGTGTTTCCCCAAAATTCATAGGTTGAAGCCCTAAATCCCAATGTGACTGTATATGGAAACAGGGTCTTTAAGGAGGTAATTAAGGTAAAATGAGGTCACAAGGATGGGGCCCTCATGGAATATGACTGGTGTCCTTAAAAGAAGAAAGACACCAGGGATGCATGTGCACAGGGCAAAGGCCTTGGGAAGACACAGCAAGAAGGCAGCTGTCGGCAAGCCAAGGACTGAGAGGCCTCAGGAGAACCAAGCCTGCCAGCACCTTGAACTTGGATTTCCAGCCTCCAGAACTGTGAGAAAATAAATTTCTATTGTTTAAGCTACCCATTCCAGTCTGTGGTATTTTGTTATAGTAGCCCTAGCAGGACAACTTTTATTTTATTCATTTTTCATTAAAAAAAAAGAAAATAGAAAAAGAAAGCCATCCATAATTCTACTACTCAGGAAGAACCGTTGGTCAAATTGTGGTAAATATCCTGGCAAATACCCACTGACGTTTACATATTTACTTATGTAAGTAGGGGCCATTCTCTATAGATACCAATTTACAACTGCTTTTTACAAAATGTAATTAATCATTATTATTATTATTTTTTTAGAAAGAAGGTCTTACTCTGTCACCTGGGCTGGAGTGCAGTAGTGCGATCACAGCTCACTGCAGCATAGCACTTCTGGGCTCAAGTGATCCTCTTGCCTCAGTCTCCAGAGTAGCTGGGACTATAGACATGTGCCATAATGCCTGGCTAATTTTTAAATTTTTTGTAGATACCAAGTCTTACTATGTTGCCCAGTTGTCCAGGCCGGTCTCGAACTCCTGGCCTCAAGTGATCCTCCCACCTTGGCCTCTCAAAGTGCTGGGATTACAGGTGTGTGCTATGGTACCTGGCTATGCAATCTGCTTTTTATTTTTGAGACAGAGTCTCGCTCTGTCACCCAGGCTGGAGTGCAGCGGTGCGATCTCGGCTCACTGCAACTTCCGCCTCCTGGGTTCAAGTAATTCTCCTGCCTCAGCCTCCCAAGTAGCTGGGATTACAGGCGTGCGCCACGACGCCCAGTTAATTTTTTTGTATCTTTGGTAGAGGCAGGGTTTCACCACGTTGGCCAGGCTGGTCTCGAACTCCTAACCTTGTGATCCACCCGCCATGGCCTCCCAAAGTGCTGGGATTACAGGTGTGAGCCACTGCACCTGGCTGCAATCTGCTTTTTATACTTAATATCATAAATATTTCCACGTGGCCAGGTGCGGTGGTTTACGCCTGTAATCCCAGCACTTTGGGAGGCCAAGGTGGGTGGATTACCTGAGGTCAGGAATTTGCGACCAGCCTGGCCAAGATGGTGAAATCCCATCTCTACTAAAAATACAAAAAATTAGCCAGGAGTGGTGGTGAGTGCCTGTAATCCCAGCTACTTGGGAGGCTGAGGCAGGAGAATCTCTTGAACCTGGGAGGTGGAGGTTGCAGTGAACCGAGATCGCACCATTGCACTCCAGCCTGGGCAACAAGAGAGAAATTTCATCTCAAAAAAAAAAAAAAAAAAAAAAGGTAAGATGGTAGATTTTTTGTTATGTGTATTTTACCACAATTAGAAAAAATGCTCTGAGGTTTTGTAGTTACCAGGCTAGGGCACCACCTACAGAATGGTGCCCACTGGGCATGGAGGGCATACAGCCCTGAATCTAGAATTCCTGGTCTGCCCCAAGCTGCCCTGTGGTGTTCTGGCCCATGCCTTTTCTTTGGGCCTTACCTGTCAAATGCTAAACAGATCCCTGGAATGGAAAATGTCCACGCTTCCTCCTGACCCTGATGAGCTAAGATGAGAATTAGAACAAAAGCGTGTGCTTTTAAAAGAGTAGATAGAGAATTAAAAATACAATCGAAAATCACACTCACTATTCCAAGATTAAAAACATTCTTTAGAAACTGGGCTTATTAGACGACATACTTCCTGCATCGTATGGGAGAGGAGGGGGCCGGGTCACCAACGCTGTCCGTAGGGAGCAAGCAGGTGAAATGATTATGAAATATGTCAAGTAAATGGTCCTTTTTTCTCGCCAGGAGATAAGGAAAGGTAATTTGGTCTGTCAGTCGCGCACATAGAAGACGTCATGGTCAACTGCATTAATACTGAATACTTTGTCCAGAGTCACAGAGCTCAAAGAAATTACAGAATCTTTCTCCTGTGAATTCTGGCACTACTCTCAGCAGGCCTTTTCCCACCTGAATTCACAAGAGAGATTAACAATAAAAGGCAGGGCCGACAGTGGTACCAGAGCTGCTTTTCCCTCACACCTGGGACCCCCCTCCTCCCGCCCACCGGTTCAGCCTCATCTCTCGCCACACCCTTCCTGGTCCAGCTTCAGCCCAACTCAACCCCAGCTATCCTGCTTTCTCCTCTTCCTATGGGCTCCTCTCCCATAGGCACCAGTCAGAACCCACCTGCCCAAGCCACCTCCTCCAGGACATCTCTCTCCAGTCCCAATCACCTCCCCTGTGACTGAAGCTCCCTCTGCCCCATGTGCTCACACTTCTTTTGGCAGTTGTTGTGAGGATTGTGTCCCTATCTCCCTTCTCCAAACACCCGAGACCTCCCTAGAAGACAGACTTGCCCAGCCGGCCTCTCCCACATTGTCCAGCCCAGGCTCTGGCACTTAGCAGTGGAAGGGGTGAGTTCATGAGGCGTCTACAAGCGTTCTCTCTTATGATCTAATAAAAGGGTATCTGTGGTAGATTCTTTCTTTTCTGTATTTTTTGACCCGGCGGGGATGAAGATGTGTGGTTATGGTTGGGAGTAGACGCTGGGATGCTCTCTAAACCCATTGTTAAGTTGTTAAATTGCAAGAAACCATCTTCCTCTCCACCCTCCATTCCCACCCCATTCCCACAGCGTGAACAGGGAGCGCCCACTCAGAGCCCTTATTCCAAAGGTGGAGAAACCTCTTTCCTTTGCTGCTTGTGGGGACTTGTCAATCTCTGGAACAATTAAACCTCTTTCAATGCAGTTATATTCCCTCATGTAATAAGTACTGCATTATTTTTAGACTGTTTTACCCAATTAATTTTATTATCAGTTAATTATGTATTACCATCTTAAGAAAATGAATATTTGCCCCGTTGCTTAAGCTAAATCATTAAATATGTATGTATTCCTTTCTTTAAATGCACATCTGTTATCTTTTACAGATGCAGAAGACACGTTTGGAGCCATCTGTGCCTCTGAAACAGACCCCCATACAAAAGTGCTGTCTTGGCCCTACGAGACGGCTCATGCGGGGCTGGGAGGCACCTGGGAAGTGAGGCCCACAAACATGTCAGAGATCTCGGCCTCAGGGTAAGTGGGAGGGCCACTGTCCTAAGGACCAGCTTGGCAGAATCTGGGGTAAGGGGAGGTGGGTACAGCCCAGAGCCAAATGCATGAAGGTGCATGAATGTGGAGCAGCCCCTGGAGGGTAATAGTTGAAGAAACAAACCTCGAGGCTGGGTGCAGTGGTTCACATCTGTAATCCACAGATTTGGGGGCCAAGGTGGGAGGATCACTTGAGGCCAGAAGTTTGAGATCAAGCTGGGCAACATAGTGAGACCCTGTCTCTGCAAAACAAAACAAAACAAAACAAACAAACAAAAATTAGCCAGGCCTGATGGTGCAAACCTGTAGTCCAAGTTACACAGGAGGCTGAGGTGGGAGGATCCCTTGAGCCCAGGAGGTAGAGGCTGCAGTGAGCCAAGATCGTGCCACTGTACACTGCACTTCAGCTTGGGCAACAGAGTGAGATCCTATCTCAATAAAAAAAAGAAAAGAAACAAATCTCGATTGAGGTGGGCATGGTGGCTTACATGTGTAACCCCAGCACTTCAGGAGGCCAAAGTGGGAGGATCTCTTGAGCCCAGGAGTTCAAGACCAGCCTGGGCAATATAGTAAGACCCTATCTCTAATTTTAAAAAAAACTAGCCATGGATAGCGGTACACAACTGTAGTGCCAGCTACTTGGAAGGCTGAGGTGGGAGGATCTCTTGTGCCCAGGAGATTGAGGCTGCAGTGACCTACGATGGTGCCACTGCACTCTGGACTCAGCAACAGAGTGAGACCCTGTCTCAAACAAAACAAAACAAGAAAGAAACTCCTCCTGCTGCCTCTGGGTGATTGGGTGCAAAACTCCACAGAGGTCAGCACGTCTGGTCCCTGTGGGACCCAGACTCACTGTGTGTGATCTGGGCCAGTCCGTGGACTTCAGCAGCCTCAGTTCCCTGGCCTGCCAAAGTAGTGATTACAGGCATGAACCACAGTGGTCAGCTGAGAATTTTCTTTTCTTTTCTCTCTTTTTATTTTTGAGACAGGGTCTCAGTCTGTTGTCCAGGCTGGAGTGCAGTGATGTGATCATGGCTCACTGCAACCTTGACCTCCTGGGGTCAAGCAATCTTCTCACCTCAGCCTCTAGAGTAGCTGGGGCCACAGGTGCGTGCCACCATGACCGGCTAATTATTTTATTTTATTATTTTTGGTAGAGACAGGGTCTCCCTGTGTTGCCAGTATGGTCTCAAATTCCTGAGCTCAAGTGATTCTCCCACATTGGCCTCCCAAAGTGTTGGGATTACAGGTGTGAGCCACCCACCCAGACGAGAATTTTCTTAGTAACAAATTAGATGAGACATCCCAATTGTTTGTTGTAGTGAGATTTAATTATAATTCACTCAACAAATACCTAAGCACTTTCTTGGTTGGGTGCTTCAATTTATATTCTTATATTCAATTTATATTCTCATAAATACATAGAGGGACTTGGCCCACAGTGTATATTTTTACAAGATTCCTGGAAGCATAGAGTAGGGAGTGACTTCTTCTGCATAGGGAAATCAAGGAAGGCTTCTGAGAGGAGGTGATGACTGAGCAATTTACTTCGTTAAGACTGTGTACTGTGTAAGTGAAGGGGTGTCACTGTATATGGCAGCTCTGTTGAATGGGCCTTAAAGGACTCTTGGTTGCAAGTGAGAGATACCTAACTCATTGTAGCTTAGGCAACCAAGGAATTCATTGGCTCCTAAAGTGTGGAAGTCTGGGGGGAAGCAGGCATAGCTGGATGCAGGGGCTCAAGCAGCATTGTCAGGTTCTCTCTCTCTCTCTCCCCCACACCCCCGATCTCTTGCCTCTCTGCTTCACTTTCTTCTATGAGTTAGTAAAGATGGTGGTGGGCAGCCAGATACAGAACCTCCCAGCAAGACAACTCTATCCAGGGGAATCCTCCTTTCACCCAGGGACTAAAGTAACAATCCCAGAAAAGAATTCTTATTGGCTTCTTGAGTCACATGCCTGCCTCTGAACCAGTCACGTGCTGAGGGGTGGGGCAGAGTGATCCTCAGAGGGCCTGGGTTGGAGGGAGAAGCCACCAGGATTGACAGCCTCATGCTGTGGGAGGAGTGGTTCTTCTAAGGACACTTGCAAACAAAATCATACATCCACTACAAAGAGCGGGAAAGACCTCTGCAGGCGACTCGGAAGGAGGTCTGTAACCAAAACATTGCCAAAAATGCTACTCCCAGGGTCTCTGCCATGCAGGATGCCACTATGACCAGTGGCCCCTAAGCTACTGGGCAATGCTGCCCATGTCCAACTGTGAGGACTGTTGACCTCTGAACTCAGCTGGGGAAGAGAAAAGAGGCACCCCCTCCCCACCTCTTCTCTAGGCTGTTAGAGCTCAAAGGGTGCTTGGAGTCCACCCATTTGTTCCATGGAGCTCTTTAAAAATAACAGCAAGAGTTCATGAACTGAAATGCACATAACTTTCTTTTGAAACCTCCTTTGTTCAGTCACAAACCATGGGAATTAAATTTGTGTAGTGCATTTAACAGACAATGAACATTGAGCAAGGTCACAAATACATGTTGGGATTACAAGACAAAACACTGAACAGAGACCAGTCATTATCCTTAGCCTTGTTATGTGCTGCCTGTGCCTGGATTCCCCAATCTGACATCACCCTCATAGGTGCCAGATGGGCAGCCTCTCATGCTGCGCCCCCTGCTCCTAGCACGACACCATTTCTAAAAGGTGGATCACTGCTGAGCAGTTGGAATGATAGGGAACTGCTTTGTGTTTTTCTTATGCATTTAAAAATACTTTCAGGCCAGGTGCGATGGCTCACACCTGTAATCTTAACACTTTGGGAGGCCAAGGCAGAAGGATTGCTTGAGCCAAGTAGTTCAAGACTGGGCAACATGGTGAAAACCCGTCTCCATAAATACAGAAAGAATAAAAAAAAATTAGCCAGGTATGGTAGTGCTTGCCTATAGCCCCAGCTACTTGAAAGGCTGAGGTGGAAGGATTGCTTGAGCCCCAGGAGGTCAAGGCTGCAGTGAGCCCTGATTGCACCACTGCACTCCAGCCTGAGTGACAGAGTGAGACCCTGTCTCAAAATAAATAGGCCAGGTGGGAGGGCTCATACCTGTAATCCCAGTGCTTTGGGAGGCCGAGGTGGAGAATCACTTGAGGTCGGAAATTCAAGACCAGCCTGGCCAACACGGTGCAACCCCATCTCCACTAAAAATACAAAAAATTAGCCGGGTGTGGTGGCACGTGCCTGTAATCCCAGTTACTTGGGAGGCTGAGGCACGAGGATTGCTTAAACCTGGGAGGCAGAGGTTGCAGTGAGCTGAGTTCTCACCACTGGACTCCAGCCTGGGCGACAGAGCAAGACTCTGTCTCAATCAATGAATCAAACAATCAATAAAAATACTTTCAAGAAGGCGGTCACTGGCATCTTTTTGGCTTTTAGACCAGAGTGACATCATTTGAGAAAGACTGTTCTAGTCCAACCCTGCAATTTTATAGTGGAGAAACTGAAGCCTAGAGAGGGAAAGTGACACTGAAAGTGATTTCAATAGCTAGACTCAAGTTGGTCTGAGACTCCTGGTCTGACACCTTTGAATTCGGTCAGGTGAGGAACTCGGGAAGGTCTGCAGGTGGCGCTGCTTCTAAAGGGCCTTCGGGACACTTGGGCTCAATTTTCTCACTTAACCTTGGGTTTCTGATTTAGAGTGGGAAATGCTGCTTTTCCTGATCTCAAAGGTGAAGGCTCCACCAAAGTTGTTCACACAAGTGTTATAAGAGAAAACTTTTAAACAAATTAAAATGTGGTACATCCTATTTAATGGTAATCTATCAAATGCACATCTATGAAAAATTGTATTGCTACCAAAAATGGCACCTATGAAAATTAGGGATTATGGTAGATTAAGAGCAGTGGTTGACACTAAGATTACTGGCTTCCATGTATGCATGCCCTTGACCCTGAAATTTGTAGTCCCTGCCACTGTGACTCTGGGCCGGTCTTGCGACTTACTTTGACCAGTAGAATGGAACGGAGGGTGAGACACTGTTTGACCCCAGTTGCCCAGGCCATGACCAGCCAGCCAAGACATGTGAACATCGGCCCCTTAGACCAACCAGGGGACCCAGCAACTGATCACAGATGCATAAACAAGACTAGCTGAGCCAGGCTCAGACCAACAGAGCTGTTCCCCTGACCATAGACTCTTGGGCAATAATAAATCTTTTTTTAAAAATTTTAATTAATTAATTACTTTTTTGAGATAGAGACTGCTCTGTTGCCCAGACTGGAGTGCAGTGGCTCAATCTTAGCTCACTGCAACCTCCGCCTCCCAGGTTCAAGCGATTCTCCTGCTTCAGTCTCCTGAGTAGCTGGGATTACAGGTACCTGCCACCATGCCTGGCTAACGTTTTATATTTGTAGTAGAGGTGGGGTTTCACCATGTTGTCCAGGCTGGAGTCGAACTCCTGACCTCAAGTGATCCGCTTGCCTTGGCTTCCCAAAGTGTTGGGATTACAGGCGTGAGCCACTGCACCTGGCCAAATCTTGGTATTTTAACCTGCTGAATGTTGACTGTTGGACTGTTATGTAGCAATAGCTGATGGAGACAGAGGTACTATTGAGCCTGGAGAGGGAAGCATGTGGAGATAGCAGGGCAGATGTGTCCATGAACAGCATGACTTTCACCATGCACCACGGAGAGGAGATGCACAGCAGTAGCCCGTGCCCCTCACACCAGGGAAAATTCTGGAGGGAAACACACCAAATAGCTCAGGGATGATATTAAGGGATGAATGGGGGTAATTTTGTTTTTCATTTTTCTCTTTTCCATATTTCCTGTGATGTTCTTTTTTTGTCCGTTTTTTGGTTTGGGTTGTTTTTTTTTTTTTTTTTCTTTGAGACAGGGTCTCACTCTGTCGCCCAGGTTGGAGTGCAGTGGTGTGATCATGGCTAATCACAGCTTCAACTTCTTGGGCTTAAGTGATCCTCTAGCCTCAGCCTCCCGAGTAGCTGGGACTACAGGTGCCTGCTACCATGTCTGGCTACTTTTTGTATTTTTAGTAGAGATGAGGTTTCACCATGTTGGCCACGCTGGTGTCAAACTCCTGATCTCAAGTGATCCACCTGCCTCAGCCTCCCAAAGTGCTGGGATTACAAGCGTGAGCCTCTGCACCCAGCCTTGGAAATAATCACTTCTAACCTGTGGGTTTCTAAATGGGGAGAGTGAGGATGAGAGTCCACATTTGGTGGCAAAGCCAGAACTAGAACTTACTTCTCTTGAGTTGGGTCTAATATTCCTCCTAGCAGATGCTAAACCTTTCCAGCAAGGTTGGGGCTCTGCGCTGGGGCTAGGGTGAGGCAAGCCGCCATCAGGGTGAGAAGTTTCAGGAGGCACTTGCTCCCAGGGCCCAACGTGCACTCAGCCAGGAGAGCTGGTGCCTTGCAGCCTGCTGTGGGCAGAGCGTTTTGTGTGGTTGCCAGTGCTGCTAGAAGTGCACTGTCCCAGTGTGAGAAGCATGGGGTGAAAAATATGTGGACTCAGCACCTGGCACAGCTGCCTTGGGAGGCATTGAGGAGCTTGAGGAGCTGTGCAGAGCGGTCACTTGTTTTTCACTAAAATGTGATTTTTGTCTTATTTTCTTTCTTTCTTTTTTTTTGAGTCACAGTTTCGCTCCGTCCCCCAGGCTGGAGTGCAATGGCCTGATCTCGGCTCACTGCAACCTCTGCCTCCGGGGTTCAAGTGATTCTCCTGTCTCAGCCTCCTAAGCAGCTGGGACTACAGGCATGCGCCACCACGCCCGGCGAATTTTTGTATTTTTAGTAGAGATAGAGTTTCACCATGTTGGTCAGGCTGGTCTTGAACTCTTAACCTCATGATCCACCCACCTTGGCCTCCCAAAGTGCTGGGATTATAGGTGTGAGCCACCACACCTGGGCGTCTTATTTTCTTTGTTGTTAGTGGTGATGTCCCTCCTCCCACCACCACCATCCCATGGGGAGGATTTAATAAAGGTAGAAATGTCTCAGGACCGTAAAATAAGGAGCCTTCAGAAATGGTGAAGAGACACAGTCTTAATCCCTTTAAGAACTGAGTTAGGGCTGGGCATGGTGGCTCACACCTGTAATCCCAGCACTTTGGGAGGCTGAGGCAGGAGGATCATTGAGGTCAGGAGTTCGAGACTAGCCTGGCCAACACAGTGAAACCCTGTCTCTACTAAAAATACAAAAATTAGCTGGGTGTGGTGGTGTGCACCTGTAATCCCAGCTACTCTGGAGGCTGAGGCAGGAGAAAGGCAGAGGCTGCAGTGAGCTGAGATCCCACCACTGTACTCCTGGGCAGCAGAGTGAGACTCAAAAACAAAAACAAACAAAAACCAACAAAAAAAAAGAATTGAAGTTAGACACTTTTAAAGATTTTTGAATATCAAAGCAACTTTTGGTCTGATCTGGTAAACTGAGCAAAGTGACAACTTTAAATCTGTGTCACTTCTTCAAGTGTGTCAAGTGCCTTCAGAGTTTCTGAGGAGAGTACTCCTGGTCACAGATTACTTTCTTCTGTTGGTGGGGTGATGCCCTGAGGAGAGGAGAGGAGCAGGAAGGCTGGGGGAAGTGGGAAGAGGTGGCAGGGGAGGGCCCCGCTGGAGAGGAGTGTGGGCAGGGGGCCTGGGTTTCCTTCCAAGTGCCAGGTGAGCTTGTTCCTGACTCTGAGACCCCTTTACTGCTCCCCCTGGTGGGGTTCCTCAAGAGAAAACGCCACTGCACTTATGTGAAGTGGGCAGTGAGAGTGGGGCACGGGGCACTGGAGTGGGCGAACCTGCCCAGAGCAGAGGGCTCAGTGGGGCTCCTGTGTTGGCACCAAGACTCAACAGAGGTTGAGTCTTGGGGCTCACACCTGTAATCCCAGAATTTTGGGAGGCCAAAGTGTTCAGATTGCCTGAGTGCAGGAGTTCAAGACCAGCAGGAACAACATAGTGAGACCCCATCTCTACAAAAAAATCCATAGCTGGGTGTGGTGGCACTCAGCTGTGGTCTCAGCTACTCAGGAGGCTGAGGTGGGAGGATTGCTTGAGCCTACGCGTTTGAGGCTGCTGTGAGCTGTGATCGCACCACTGCACTCCAGCCTGGGCAACAGAGTTAGACCTTGTCTCAAAAACAAAACAAACAAACAAACAAACAAAAAACAAAACAAAACAAAAAAAGACTCAGCAGGGCTGTCCCTGGGGCAAAGCCAAGGGCCAGTGAGGAAGTCATGGGAATGCAGCATGATGGAAGAGCACGTTTTTCTCTCAGAGCTGCTCAACAAACATGGTGCAGCCACTGTGGGAAACCAGATGGCAGTTCCTCAAAAAATTCAATGTAGAACTACCATATGATCCAGTGGCTCCACTTCTGCATACCCAAAATTATTGAAAGCAGTGGCTGGCATGGCTCATTCCTGTAATCTCAACATTTTTGGGAGGCTGAGGTGGGAGAATCACTTAAAGCCAGGAGTTCGAGACAAGCCTGGGCAACATAGCTTGTCTCTACAAGAAATAAAAAGATTAGCTGGGTGTAGTGGTGCCCACCTGTAGTCCCAGCTAGTCAGGAAGCTGAGGTGGGAAGATTGCTTGAGCCCAGGAGATCGAGGCTGCAGTGAGCTATGATCACACCTTCTCCAACCTGGGTGACAGCGCGAGACCTTATCAAAAAAAAGAAAAAATGAAAGCAGGGTTTATTTATTTATTTATATACAGAGTCTCACTCTGTCGCCCAGCCTGGCATGCAGTGGCATGATGATCTTGGCTCCCTGCAGCCTCCATCTCCCAGGTTCAAGCGACTCTCCTGCCTTAGCCTCTCGAGTAGCTGGGATTACAGGAGCATGCCACCATGCCCGGCTAATTTTTGTATTTTTAGTAGAGATAGGGTTTCACCATGTTGGCCAGGCTGGTCTCAAACTCCTGACGTCTAGTGATCCGCCCACCTCAGCCTCCCAGAGTGCTGGGATTACAGGCATGAGCCACCACGCCCTGCTGAAAGCAGGTTTTACATAGGCACTTGTACACCAGTGTTCACAGCAGCATCACTCACAATAGCCACAAGGTGGAAGCCACCCAAGTATCCATCCACGGCCAGATAAATGGATAAGCAAAATGTGGTGTATACAAGCAACGGAATATTATTCAGCCTTAAAGAAAGATGGGAATCCAGACATATGCTGTCACAGGGATGAAACTTGAGGACATTATGCTAAGTGAAATAAGCCAGACACAATTAAAAAAAAAAACGATTCTACTCATATGAGATGCTGATAGCAGTCCAATTCATAGAGACAGAAATGGGAGTGGTGGTTGCCAGGGGTTCAGGGGAGAGGAGGAATGAGGGAATATTGTTTAATGGGTAAACAGTATCAGTCTGGGAAAAAAGTTCTGGAAATGGATGGTGCTGATAGTTGTACAACAATGTGAATGTGCTTAATGCCACTGAACTGTACACTTAAAAATGATTAAAGTGGTAAAATGTAGGTTATATACATTTTACCATAGTAGGAAAAAAAAAAAAAAGCTCTTCAACAGTGACTTGGGCTGCCTTGGGATGTAGTGGCCTGTCCATTAGTGGAGGAGTGCAAGTGAGGCTTGGACACCTGCTGGACGCTAGGGAGGGGTGCAAGGATGAGGGAGAAGAGTGGAGAGGGTCATCCTGTGATTTGGGTCAGGATGGGGATAACAAGAGTGGCTGACATTTTTTGAGCTCTTATTTGTATGCTGTGCCCTGAGCTAAATGATTCAAGTAGATGGTCTCTTTCTCCCCTGAAGCCACTGAGGCATGGTCTATGCTATCCCAAGGACTGACAGGCCACAGCCCTGGTGGGCAAAAGTCATTGCCGCCTGCCCAGGTCCCCTTCCAAGAAGGACGTGCTGCCCAGCAGCTGGGCAGGCAGTCAGCATATGGCCTTAAGTGACTAGCCCTGCAGGACAGCCTCAGCTGCAGAGATTCACCCAGCCCGAGGTCATATCCTTCCCAGGGCAGCCCACATCCAGCTACTGATCTGCATGGGGGTACAAAGGCCTGGCCATCTCTGCATGAAACTCCACATTCAGAACTTTCTTTTTGTTTTTGTTTTTTTTTTTGAGACAAGGCCTTGCCCTGTCGCCCAGGCTGGAGTGTAGTGGTGCAATCTTGGCTCACTACAACCTCTGCCTCCTGGTTCAAGTGATTCTCCCACCTCAGCCTCCCGAGTAGCTGGGATTACAGGTGCATGCCACCATGCCCGGCTAATTTTCGTATTTTTTGGTAGAGGCGGGGTTTCACCATGTTGGCCAGGCTGGTCTCGAACTCCTGACCTCAAGTGATTCCACCTGCCTTGGCCTCCCAAAGTATTGGGATTATTACAGGCATCAGCCACCACACCCAGCCCACATTCAGAACTTTTGAAAGGACATTCTGGCTTCCAGGGGTCCCCCTGAGGTTGGCCCCGTTGTTGTTCAGCCCGCATGGCAGCTAGCCTTTCCCATTTGTCTGCTCCTGCCTCTACCCACCTTGCCCAGGTGCTGATCCCAATCCACTTCCATAAACATCCCTGTCAGGGGCTCGGGAGCCTCACCTGCAGCTTAGGTCACTCCTCTGAGTGGCGGTGGAGCTGGGGGACCAGGGAAGAGGGCCTGACCTGTTTTGGACAGAGAGAAGCTCTGCTAACCCTCAAGAGGGCCAGTCAGGGCTTCTTGGGTGACCCTGGTCCCCAGCACTCAGCCAGTCTGAGGACCCAGAGCCTTGGAGACCAGGGGCGAGTGTGTCTCGTGCTTCTATTATCCCCATTGTGCCCGCCTAATAGCAGAACCACACCACAATGACACTGGAGCTAAATTCTAATAGCTAGCCCTGCCCGTTAATGGCCTCTTATACATTTAAATTGGGTGTGATCCTTTGGGAACTGTAATGTTATTCATGGAGATTGTGTCACCTAATTTGAATACAGAAAACTGTACTTAAGAGATATGGCAGCTCAGATGGTTTCTTCTTTCCCTCCTCCTGTCCAGCTTCTCAGTTCGGCTTGGCTGAGGGTACAGTGTGTGCCAGAGAAGTATAAGGGCCGCTGCCATCATTGAGTAGAGAAAATAATGCAGAACAACAGGGCATGGTGGCTTACACCTGTTATCCCAGCACTGTGGGAGGCCCAGGTGAGGATCGCTTGAGGCCAGGAGGTCAAGACCAAAAAAAATGGAAAGAAGTAAACAAGGGAGGGAGGGAAGGAGGGAGGGAGGGGGGAGGGAAGGAAGGAAGGAAGGAAGAAGGAAGGAAGGAAGGAAGGAAGGAAGGAAGGAAGGAAAAAATGTAGTGTGGAAGTCAATTGAAACCAACAAAAAGTCAGAATTCCACTCTGTGTGACTTGAGCAAATTATTTAGCCTCTCTGAGCCTCGGTTTTCTTGTCTATAAGTGACAAGAGTTTTAGTTCTCGTGCTGGGGGAGGACTGCACATCAGTGAATACACAGAGAGCACACAGCACAGGGTACTCAAGTATCAAATATTTGAAGCATTGGCTGCAAAAATTCACAAGAGTTATTTGTTTGGACCACCTCGATCCTCATGTTTTTCACTGTAAATAACAATAGAAAGATTGGCAGGCAGGTTGTTTTTCTCTTTTTTGTGTTTTTGAGACAGGGTCTGCTCTTGAATACACCAGCAGCCTTGGACAAGATGTTCACGGCAGCTTGATTGGTGGGGAGGGTGTTTGCCCAGATGTGCAACAGTAGGGAAGGTTGTGGAGGAAAGAAAGGAACTCCAGCTGCCTGCAGAGAATGTGACATCGCCATAAGACCAGGAGAGTGGCAGGGCCCCTGTGAGGCTCCAGAACTCAGCGCCTGCTCCCTCTTCCTGGTGGAGGAGAATCCCTGCCCCGACAACGCACACATCACACCGGAAGTAGGGCTTTTCCCTACAGAAAACCTGGCTTCAGACTTAGGTAGCTCTGGATGACCAGGACAGAATCACATCTGAGCTAGAACTGTCCACATCTAACCCCACTGCTCTCCACACAGAGGGGACACTGAGGCCCAGAGAGGGATGACTTGTCCAGGGACACACAGCTGGCCCAGAACTCGGGTCCCGGCCTCTGTCTTGGGCCCTTCTCTGACCAGCTGCCTTTTCCACTACCTTGCAGCTGTCAGGAGGTTCCTCCTTCTTTGTCCAGAAAGAATAAAGAGTGGCTGCACGGCTCAGGGGTTGTCAAAGGGCAAACCAGGTCAATGGTCCCACCCGGCCCAAAGTGTCAGGGGTCCCCCACGAACGACTTGGCTGGGGCATCCTTCCAGGGGTGGGGATTGGCCCCTCCATCCTCATGGCAAGCATGCTAATAGGCCTCCTATCACTGCCTCCTGTTTCTTGGATGGGATAAACTGTTTGGCCTTTGGACAAGATTATTTTTGCACCAAACAGGATTGTTATCACTTAATTGAAAATAATTATCCAATGCAAATTGAGTTCAACTTATCTAGCTGGAAATAAAGAAGTGAGTATTTTGGGTGGTTTCACTGCTGCAAAGGCAGGTATTTTAAGCAAATGAAAGTAACGAGATGCAGGCTGTGTTTTCTGCAGGAGGCCCTGGGAAATCTGGGGGCCTTTCTTGAGTTGGCCCCTGTGGCGGGGAAGTCTGGCTCACCACCTTGTCCACATCAGGGGTTGCTCTAATGAGTCTGTACCGGAGGAGAAGCTGTGACAGAGCCGGAGGCCGTGGGGGTGGCTGACTGTGGCAGGGGTGCCTATAATCCCACACAGTGGTTCTGTCCCTGCGGAGCTTATCTCAACAGACACAGGCCCTGGCCTCCTCCAGAAAAAAGAAGAAAGGGTAGGGAGAAGGAGAGAGTGCTCTTAATGTAAGTCTAATGTGGGCGGCCACGTCTCCTCCTCTGTGTCCTTTACCACAGGCACGGTGTCCTTCAACCACCCAGGTACCTGAGCCAAACCAAGTTCTCTGAGGTTTTCTCAGTCTCACCCACTCATTCGACTGGCCACCAACTCCATTTGCTTTCTTCAGTATTTCTTGGCTTTGTTAATTTCTTTCCACGCCCACTATATCAGTTGCCCATTGCCCCAGCAATACTGCATAACAAACAGCCCCAGAATCTCAGTGGTCTGCAACCACAGGCATTCCTTCTCAGGGCCTGTGGCTCTACTGATCTTGGCTGGGCTCACTCAGGGGTTGGCAAGCTGGTGGGCATCTCTGCTGTACATATCCCTCATCCTCCTAGGGTCCACGGGCAAGCTGGACAGGTTCTTCTCATGGTGATGGCAGATGCATGAGAGGAAAAGTAGAAATACGTGAGGTCTCTTACCATCAACTCTCAGACCTGATATCAAGACTCGTTTGCCCCATTCCATTGATCAAAGTAAGTCACAAGACCAAGCCCAAAGTCTCATACAGCCAGAGTGTGGATGCAGGGAGGTAGAAGAATTGGTGCTAAAATTCACACCTACTACTGCCACCACTGACCTTCCTGGGACCTCCAGTCCTGATGTCCCCACTGGAGTCCTCACCTCTTGTCTCAAACTCTCTGATCTATTCTCCATAGAGTAGTTAGTTTGCTCCTTCTAAAATGCAGACCTGAGCACATTCCATTTCAGCTTAAAAATCCTTACAATCCTTCTTTCATGGAGGGGTCTTATTCTTGTTTTCTGAGAATAATTGAAAGTCAATTGTAAAATTACTCTTTTTAGCAATACCCTAAGGAGCCTACAAAAGATGCAAACAGTACAATTATCATGGTGGCCCCTCTAATTGAGCGGCTCTGGTTCTCCTTGTTTCTAGGGGAAGCTCTGGCTGTGCGTACTGACACAAGGCAATGCACGGGAGATCTGCAGCCCGGACAGGAGCCGGAGCACCTGGGAAGGACATGAGGCAAATGCTCAAGAACGTGAGAGCAGCACGCCCCAGCTGTGGGAGGGGCACCCTTTGAGCACTGAACACAGGAAGGCCATGGTACAGTGCCAGGCTCATGGCAAGTACTTTATTCTCTTCCAAACTCCAACCATGAATCCACCCAGGTGTAAACCTTCCACAGTGAATCAGTTGTGCCTACAGAAGCTCTGTAGACAAGTGCTGCTCAAAATGTCACCTGCAGACCTGTGCTGCTCTGCAAACTCTTGGTTAGATGTCCATGAAGAGGAATAAGAAGCTCGCACCGGGATGTACATTACTGTCACTCAGCAGGCTATTTAGTCCTGCTGACTTTTTCCATAGCAAGACTTTCTCAATAAAGGAAGCAGGGCACTGATTTACTCTCTGGGGCGAAAGCTGCTTAACTCCTGGTAAAAAAGTTTGTGGCCCAGCTACTTTCAGGCTGCTTCTGGGGACACTAACCTGAGGTGTCCAAGCATCTCTGAGTGGTACCCAGGGAAAATTATGAAGGCATTAGGCAAAAGCTAGTAGTTTAAAAAATCATAATGCTATAATAACAAAAAAATGAGAGGTTACCTCAATACAAAAAGAGAAAATTGGTTAAATAAGTTATATACATCCTCTTAATGTAGTTGACAGCACTTATAAGAGGTTGGGGACTTTATAACGGGATGAGAAAAGTCTTAGGATATGACAGGAAGTTACAACAGAAGCATGATATAAAATGGTGTCAGCAGCCCCCTGTGTAACATGTAGAGAAGATATATGTGCTCACATTTACATACTCGGAAGGAAATGCATGAAAATACAAATAGGGGATTTGTTAGAGTGATGTAACGATGAAATTTTCTTTTCTATTTTTTTTTAAATTTGAGACAGAGTCTTGCTCTGTTGCCCAGGCTGGAGTACAGTGGTGCCATCTCGGCTCACTGCAACCTCTGCCTCCTGGGTTCAAGCGATTCTCCTGCCTCAGACTCCTGAGTGGCTGAGACTACAGGTGCCTGCCACCACTCCTGGCTAACTTTTTTCATATTTTTAGTAGAGATGGGATTTCACCATGTTGGCCAGGCTGGTCTCGAACTCCTGACCTTAGGTGATCCACCTGCCTCGGCGTCCCAAAGTGCTGGGATTACAGCCATGAGCTACCGTGCCCGGCCTATTTTTCATACTTTTGGAATACAGTTCTGTTACTTTATAATGAAAGTAATTGTACACCCAGTAATAAAATATTTGCATGATCCATCCAGTTGGTACCCTCTATTTCAGTGTTTCATTAGATTCCCATATTTATACATTAAACAATCATTAATTCAGACACATAAGTTCAGGGTTTATGATCACTCATACCCCTTCTTCCCTCTCTTCTTCTCTTTCTCCCTCCCTCCCTCCTTCCCTGCCTCCCTCTATGCTTTCCTTCTCTCCCTCTTTTCCTCCCTCCCTTCCTTCCTCCCTTCCTTCTTTCCCTGCCCTCCTGCCCTCCCTCCCTCCTTCCTTCCTTCTTCATTCAATAAACCTTTAGGGAGCACTCCTTAAGCACCAGTCCAGGCACTGCAGGGCAGCAGTGAGAAGCCATCACTCCCGGGCCTCACTGGAGGCAGTTGGGCCTCATCCTTGCACTCTCTGTAATTCATCTCGCAAACATCTGGCCACTCTGCTCTGTGCCCCAGCCTAGAGGACAGACACAGGTTCACTCTGTCCAGCAAGAGAGAAGACAGATGAATATCCAGGACACTTTTCTTCTTCAGAAATATTGGCTAAGAGCTTAAAAACTTCATACATTCCTGTAACAAATTCAAACACTACTTTGTATGAAAGCAAAACTAACTTGCCAGAGATAAGCAAGAGGAACAGTTTGGTGTGTATTCTTCCAGATTTCTTCCTATGAATATGCAAAGACATATTTCTTTATATAAACATTTATAAATTTATATTATATAATATAGAATATGTAAATATAGGCCGGGTACAGTGGCTCACGCCTGTAATCCCAGCACTTTGGGAGGCTGAGGCAAGCAGATTGCTTGAGGTCAGGAGTTTGAAACCAGCCTGGGCAACATGGTGAAACCCCACCTCTACTAAAAATACAAAAGATTAGCCAGGCATGGTGGCCAACACCTGTAATCCTAGCTACTCAAGAGGCTGAGGCAGGAGAATTGCTTGAACTCAGGAGATGGAGGTTGCAGTGAGCCGAGATCGCGTCACTGCACTCCAGCCTGGGTAACAGAGAAAGACTGTCTCAAAAAAAAAATACATATATATATATATTTATATATATATAAATTTATATGCGCTCTCTCTATATATGTATACACACACACATTCCCAAACATCCATATACGTGTCTATATAAATCACACAGTTTTCTTTTCATTTTTAAATAAAGTTCTGCAACTTTAGTGTTTGCTGTTCTGAAGCAAAGCATACAAATGTGTGAAGTGCTGGGGGTCACAGAGGACAGTGCCGGTGCCAGTGCTGGGGTGAGGTGGCCCTGAGGATGGGGTGACTGTGGCATCCTTACTGTGCCCCTCACTGGGATGGCATGGTTTCCCCCAAGGCTTCACTGAGGTGGCGCTGCAGCCAGCCTCTGACCATGACAGGATTTGGCTGGGCAGAGACGGGAGAAAGGGGTACCGGGGGGAAGACAGGGCAGAGTGAAGGCCTCGGGTGGGAGAGGCGGCCGTGCCCTCGGTGGTGCGTCTTCTACGTGGAAAGCTTCCCCGGATGGTGGACGGGCCAGTGGTGCCCAGACTCATGCACATCCCTTTCTCCTGCCTTCCTTCAGAGGCCCCACGCAGTGGCCCCAAGCGTGCCCCACAGCAGCATCTGGAACCAGCCACATTGTGGGGAGAGAAATAATCATTGGGGTCCCGATTCATCATGGAAACACATGCTGTTCTTGAACACTAAGGAAAGAGTTGCATGTGCAGAGCCTGAGTTGTTTATGCTGTGAGAAATGACTTCATAGGCTGAAGGGTGGGGCTGGATGGGGCTGGCTGGGCCTCGGTGTCCTCTGCCTATTCATTGTCTAGGGGGCAAGTCAGCCACACGCCCACTTCCACGTGTGGTTGGCTTGAAACGACAACTGATTTCAGAAGATGAGACACCTTTACATGTGGGAATTTACCTAATGCTAATCTGGATAATTAAGAAAAACCCAGCCAAAATACCCTGAAAAGATTCAGAAGGAACTACTGCTGATCTTCGTAAACACAACGGCACATTTCTGCATCTTATTCAGATGGCACTCCCAAAATAACTGGTTCAGGGGCCTCCCGGGTGGCCAGTGGCAGGGGGCAGGTGCCTTATGAGGTCCTGGTCCTGACAGCCCAGCCTTGGGCACAGATTAAGCCGCAGACACCCTCAAACCCTTCCATGCTTGGTCTACGGAGATGTAGCTACATTCCCCTCCCATATGACTCTCTTCCCTTCTCTGGGTCTCAGTGTTGCCCTTTGTAAAATGAGGTGAGGGTGGGAGGGCAAGAAAAGGCCATTACAAAACAAATCATGAAATAAGGAAAAGAATCACCAAGAATTCTTTCCAATCTGATCTTATTTAAAAGCAAAAAACACACTCCAGTCCCAGCTACTCAGGAGGCTGAGGTGGGAAGATTGCTTGAGCCCAGGAGCTCAAGGCCAGACTGGGCAACATCGCAAGACCCCATTTCTTTCTTTTTTAATTTTTTTGAGACAGAGTTTCACTCTTATCGCCCAGGCTGAAGTGCAGTGGCATGATCTCAGCTCACTGCAACCTCTGCCTCCTGGGTTCAAGCAACTCTCCTGTCTCAGGCTCCAGAGTAGCTGGGATTACAGGCACCTGCCACCATGCCCGGTTAATTTTTTGTGTTTTTAGTACAGACGGGGTTTTGCCATGTTGGGCAGGCTGGTCTCGAGCTCCTGACCTCAGGTGATCCACCCGCCTCAGCCTCCCAAAGTGCTGGGATTACCGGCATGAGCCACCGCGCCCAGCCTCAAGACCCCATTTCTAAACACATGCACTCACAAAACAAAATGAAACAAAACCCAAGGGGAAACCAGATCAGCTAATAACCCCTAAGCTGCCCTAGGTTCCAAGCCTCAACTCATGACCTTGTCCTGATATCCCCTCACCCTATCCCAGTACACTGTGTCTACCTACCTGTGTATTTTACCTTCTATCCTACACACACACACACACACACACACATGCACGCACATACACACACACACAGATCCAAAGAGTCTTGAGCTCTCCAGCTTGTGCCTTGGTTTACCCATCCATATTCTCATGTATAGTGACTTGGGACCTCAACCACATCATCTAGACTGTGGTACATCATATCTTCTCCCTTGTGCCCCAAGCTGGCATGGCTACCTGACCCACCTTTGAGATCATCAACAGCACAGGCCACCCTTGGTCAGCCATGCTGGGATCATTCCTGGAATCAGACAACTTCATCTGCAGTTGGGTGTCCCTGTCTCTGTCCTATCCATCTCCTCTCCCACCACAACCAAGCTCCGACCCAGACCAGTGCTCTGCCTGGATGACTCCTCCACTGGCCTGCCTATAGCCTTTGAATAAGCCTGTTTGAGATGCTTTCCCCCCCATTCATTCTGCTTTCATCTAAGAGCCACCTCCTTAGGGGAAGCCTGCCCAGATTCCACTCTTCCAACCCAAGTCAGAACTCAGCCGCCTGCCCCACCCCTAACCAGTCCCACAGACCCTGTACCAGCCCCAGCTGAATGCCATGGCCATCTGTGTACATATTAACTTCCAGCTCTTTTACACTGCATTTTAAAACACTTAAAACTGACAATAACCTATATAAAGTACAGTTACAATGCAATACATTTTTCTATATTTATACATGCTTGTATGGGTTTGGGATACAGATGGGTAGGTCAAGGCACAAACTGTGAAGCTAAAGACTCTCTGTGGTTGTCCCATATGTGTTGGGGAGGCGGGACTACCTATAGATAACCTAGACATTGGGGGTAAACAAAGTAGACACATACTCAGTGTCCTGTTATGGGGTTAGGAGGTCTCAGGACAAGGGTCTTGATCTCCTAGATGAAGATATAGAACATTTTCAGCACCCCAGAAGGTTCCCTTGTACCCTGTTCTGGTCTCCCCAAGGGAACTGCTATCTTGACTACTAACAGCACAGATTAGTTTTGGCTGTTTTGAATTTTAGGGAAATGGAATCTTTTGTGTCTGACTTCTTTTCCCTGCAGCTCAATGTTTGCGAGATTCCTCCATGTTGTTGCAGGTGGTGTGGGATTCTGTTTTGTGAATACATCAGAACTTACTTACCCATCCGCTTATTGAAGGGCGTTTTCAATGCATTTTTGCATAGGTGAGAGATCATGCCGAAAGTGCAACTTTAAAAATCTTTTTTTTTTTTTTTTTTTTTTAGACGAAGTCTCATTCTGTTGCCCAGGCTGGAGTGCAGTGGTGTGATCTCGGCTCACTGAAACCTCCACCTCCTGGGTTCAAGCGATTCTCCCACCTCAGCCTCCTGAGTATCTGGGATTACAGGCATCTGCTACCACGCCTGGCTAATTTTTGTGTTTTTAATAGAGATGAGGTTTCACCATGTTGGTCAAGCTGGTCTCGAACTCCTGATCTCAAGTGATCCACCCACCTCAGTCTCCCAAAGTGCTGGGATTATAGGCGTGAGCCACCATGCCAGGCCTTCTATTGATATTTTTTAAGTCGGCCGGGCACAGTGGCTCACGCCTGTAATCCCAGCACTTTGGAAGGCCGAGGTGGGTGGATCACTTGAGGTCAGGGGTTTAAGACCAGCCTGGCCAACACGGTGAAACCCCGTTTACTAAAAAAAAAAAAAAAAAAAATTAGCTGGGCGTGGTGGCACATGCCTGTAATCCCAGCTGTGGCACGAGAATCACTTGAACCAGAAGACAGAGGTTGCAGTAAGCCGAGATTGTACCACTGCACTCCAGCCTGGATGACGGGAGTGAGACTCTGTCTCACCAAAAAAAAAAAAAAAAAAAAAAAAAAACTTATTAGAAGACAAGGGAAGAGGCTAAAAATATCTTGATAACTTAATGGCTTCTTCATGCTCTATTGAACTGACTGCTATCATTTACTTCCCCATTCTCCCATTGTCAAACATTTCCATTATCCATAATTATCAGGAATATTCTGTGAATATCTTAGTGGATCAGTATTTAAGGGGATCCTCATTAGTTGTTAGGGAAGAGTCCTAGAAGTGGCTGAAGAAATAACCTTGTCAGAAGACTCTTTAGACATAAGACCAAAGTGCTGAAATGAAGGTTGCATTGGTTTGCAAGGGCTGTCACACCAAAATAACACTGACTGAGTGACATCATCCACAGATGGCTAAGACCAAAGCAGGGTTGGGTTCTGCTGAGGTCTCCTCCTTGGTTCGCAGGTGGCTGCCCTCTTGCTGCCTCTTCATGTGGTCCCTGTGCACCCCTGGGTCTCTTTGTGTGTTCCGGTCTCCTCTTCTTACGTATTAAGAACACCTGTCAGATTGGACTGAGGCTCTCCATAGTGACCTCACTTTAACTTAATCACCCCTCTATAGGGCCAGCTACAAATACAGTCCCATTCTGAAGTTCTGGGATTTAGTACTTCAACATATGAATTTTGGGGGAACATAATTTAGCCCATAACAGAACCCCTTCCTCAGAGGTTGGAAATTTCCCCTGGTGTCACCAGGCTTGGGTGCAGCCCTTTCGGTTCCTTCTAAAGCTGAGCTGTATTTCGGTGTGAAGACCTCTCTCTTTCAGCTTCACTCCTGTGTTCATTTATCAGTTTCTCATCACTTCACTGTCAATCAATCTAGAGATTCTTAACCTTGGATGCACATTGGAATCACGTGAGTGCTTAAGAGATAATTGTGGTGTCTAAGTCCCCATCCAACAGATTCCGACGCCATTGGTCTGGGGGTGCAGGCTGGGCACGGGAGACTTTAAATCTCCTCAGGTGGGCTGGGCGAGGTGGCTCACGCCTGTAATTGCAGCACTATGGGAGGTCGAGGCAGGCAGATCATGAGGTCAGGAGATCGAGACCATCCTGGCTATAACACGGTGAAACCCCATCTCCAATAAAAATGCAAAAAATGAGCCAGGCGTGGTGGTGTGCACCTGTAGTCCCAGCTACTTGGGAGGCTGAGGCAGGAGAATGGCATGAACCTGGGAGGCGGAGCTTGCAGTGAGCCGAGATCACGCTACTGTATTCTAACCTGAGTGACAGAGACAGACTCTGTCTCAAAAAAAAAAAAAAAAAAAAAAAAAATCTCGTCAGGTGGTTCCAGTGATTCCAAAGTGAACACCTCCGGTCTTTGATCTCTCTGTTCCTTTTGCCTTTTGTAAAGCATGAGACAGGGCACAGGGGCTGTTTAATTACCATCTTCCAACGTTCATTAAAGCTTCATATTCCAAAGCCTGTTTTTAACTCCTTTAAACAAGTTCATTTTAAAGCTTGGCGGTAATTTGGCTCTTTTGTTAAATTAAGTCCTTAAAGTAAAAATTAAAAGACAAAATGGAAAACCACTGGGCATAGAAAATCCACCCTGGGTTTAATAGAATGTCTTAAGTTGTGGACTAGAGTGAGACTCTTGCTGCTCAGTGGGGACGGCAGGGGAGCTTGCTATACATTGTGCTCCCCGAGGCTTAGGTTCTGTGGAAGCTTTTACAAGAAGAGAATAAAAGCTAATTTTCATGAATGCCCTGCTTCTGTGGTGGGGTGATTAAGAAACTATTGTGTTGAATTTGGGCTCCTCCAAGTTAGTGCCCCAATTCTCAATGTTTGAAACAAAGCTTTAGAATATTCTTCCCATGGGTGAATCTTACAGACTCACTGAGCTAAGGAAGTCAGAGACAAGAGTACCCATTAGATTATTCTATTTATATGAAGTTCAAGAATAGGTGAGGCACTCCTGTGTCCCTGCACACGCTGCTCATCCTGCCTGAGATGACCTTCCCAATCTTGCTCACATGGAAAGTTGACTGTCCTTCATATCACAGCAGAAAAGCTGTTTCTCTGCCTCCAGGATGGCCTCAGTCAAGTCCTTCACATGTCACTATTCGTTTTGTTTTCTGAGACAAGGTCTTGCTCTGTCATTCAGGCTGGAGTGCAGTGGCATTGAGTATGGCTCACTGCAGCCTCGACCTTCCAGGCTCAAGAGATCCTCCCACCTCAGCCTCTTGAGCAGCTGGGACTACAGGTATGAGCCACCATGCCTGGCTTTCTTTTTTTGTTTTCTAATAGATGGGGTCTATGTTGCCTGGGCTGGTCTCCAACTCCTGGGCTCAAGTGATCCTCCTGCCTTGGCCTCTCAAAGTGCTGGGATTACAGACGTGAACCACTGTGCCCAGCCTACTGTTTCTTTATGTGTGTGTTTTTGCTATTAGGCACTGTGGTGCTTTCCTGGGGGAGCTACTGTCTGTATCTGCAGTGTCTGGCACAGTGCCAGGCATTGAGTAGGCCCTAAAACACGTGATTTGTCACTAAATTGTGTTAGTTTATTCCTTTTTTTGTTTCATTTAAAAAAATTGAGATGGGGGTTTCACTATGTTGCCCAGGCTGGTCTTGAACTTCTGGGCTCAAACAATCCTTCCACCTCAGCCTTCCACAGTGCTGGGATTACAGTCATTAGCCATTATGTCTGGCCAGAATTGTGTTAGCTTTGAGTGGGAAATGGAGAGCTATGACAAGACATTCTTCTGTTACAGTCATTCATTTGTTCATAATGATATTAAGCAAGATGGAAAAACAAGTGATTCAAATGCCTCTTTGGGAAACACTCCCTTGTTCGGGATCTGCAGGCACAGGTATGGACAGTCCCCACCTCCAGAGCAGACAGTAGAATGGCTCTATAAAACAGAGGGATGAGAGTTTGGGACTGAGGTGGGGCAGTGCTGGAACAATGGAGGGAATTGAGGGGGAGAAGACAGAGAGAGTGGGTAGGCGGAGCTGCAAGGACAGTGGGAAGCTATACCCAGTGTCATGTAACCTGTCCTCGTAGTCCCTAAATCTTCACTGAAACTCCTGAATCCCATAAAACATTTGATGAGAGTGTATTTGTGTGTGCAAGTGTGAGCAAGCATGTGCATGTGTTAATGTGTATGTGGCAGCATGGGTGGTGCAAGTGTGCAATGTGCACGTGTACATACTTGCGTGTGTATGAGTGTGACTATCGAGTGTGTGTGAGTACAGAACTGAGAGGAGTTCCGTGCTTCCTGCCTGAACTGTCTCAGGAGTGAAGCTGAGGCAGCATGTGGGCGTCATGAGGAAGTAAGCCTTGGTGTCTCAGAAATCACACACCAGAGGGCTGGCACCAAACCTCTGAGGGGCCAGGAGCCTCCAGCTGAACTGAGTCACACGTTTCTGGAGCACCCCTTTGGGAGAGCAGGTCCTGGCTGACAGACAGGGCCTACCCGCGTTGAGAAGCCTGAGTCTCCAAGGGATTGGTGTTCAGGACTGATTAGCAACATCTCCCCCGGGATTTGACAGGAGGTTTGCCCTTCCTGGCCTCTAATGGGTGCCAAGCAAAACGCTGGGCTTTTGGGATACAGAGATGAATCAGATCCTGCCCTCAAGGAGCTCCCAGGCTTCTGTGGGAGGCTGAGAATGTAAAGAGACAATTACAAGCCAATAGCTAAGGGCTAGGATAAGATGGTACTCAGAGGCTGGGGGGCAGAGCTGAGAGACACAGTGATGATCCCTGCAGCAGAAGGGAAGGGAGTTTCCCCGTGGAAGGGAGTTTCCCCGTGGAATTTCTGATGGGGTTTGGGGAAATAATAGAAGGAGGGCATTTCCAGTAGGCCCTTGGGAGGGCAGACATCCTATAGGTGCAGCTCAGGCATCTCAGGACACCCCCACAGCTGGAGGGAGACTTTCTCTGCCCCTGTGCTCCTGCTGTTTGGAGCTGGAAGACGCGGTTCAGACTCTGAAGGACCCTGAGCCCCATCTGATCTCTAGTGTTGTGTATGTTGTGAGCCGCTGCAGGTGCAGGACAAAAGGCCACAGATAATTTGCATGGGATGGAGAACACATTTGCAGTTTCCTCCTCTCACAAATTGGAAATTTCACTTTCACAGCCTTTCTTTCCTCATCACAACCACACCAGTTTCTGCATAGCACCGCAAGAGTCTGTTGTCACAGAGAAACCCCAGCTTTCCTCTGTGGTGTTTCTGCCTCACTGGCCTCTAGGGCTCCAGAAAGTTCAACACCCAACCATAGATGTCCCCTCCTTCAGGTCTCCTCCAAATCCTGCTCCCATGCCCTGGTTCCCCACCTTGTGGAAAGGGTCTCACACTGGGGTCGGGCCTGGGCACCAGTCCTGGCTCTGCCCCCAACTCAGTATGGGATGTGAGACTCTCTCCAGGCCTCAGTTTCCCCATAAGTACCAAGAGCATTCTAGACTTGATTATCTCTTAAAGTCCTCCAAGACAATAGTGACTTTCTGATCTTGAGAGTTTCTTTCTCCTGGGAACCCCAAGATAATCTATAGCACGTGCTGGGGGCTTGGCCCCTAGCAGCCTGGGAACTTGCTTCCTTCAGGCATCTTTTCTATTTGCTCTGCTACTGCTCCCCGCTCCCTTCCCAGTTTTCTCCTGTCCTCAGGTCTGGTTCCTAACATCTCAGAGTTCATCTGCTCCCTGGTCCCTCATAACTCTGTGGGAGGTGTTATTTCAGAGGTGCTCAGTCCACCACACTAAAGGAGGGGATGGGAGTCGGCTTCCTGGCCCAGGAGGGAGGCCTCTTTTCAGTCCAGCCCCTCACTGCCATGCCACAGCCCAGCTCATGCTATGCCCAGAGAGTCTTGCAAATAGCTGCAGAAGGTGCCTGGAAGGAATAAGGGTATTGAAGCTCAATATTTAAATACATTTTTCTCTCCCTCCTAACTTGAAGTTTGCAAATTGTTTTCTGTTGACAAAGTGTGACAGAGAGGGTGAGAGGGTTGAGGGGGCACCAAGGTCTAAGTCTAGCCATTATTCTGACTTGATGTATGACCACAGCAAGTCTTTTCTCAGTTCTTGCCTCAATTTCCCATCTGTGAAGTGAGGAGGAGAGGAGGTGAAGTCGGGTGGGCTAGAGTGGACTAGACAGTCCTTTGGCCCTTTGCAGCTCTAACACCCACCAGAACTTCAAAAATCCTGCCATGGCTGAGACTCTTTTGCAAGATGTTGCTGTGTGCACAGCCTGGCTTGCTGATGGGAAGGGAGGGCTCGTGAAAAGACAAGAACCCCCTGGAGTATATAGGCAGGCTTCCATAGCCAGGACTGCAATGGGAAATCCAGAGTGACCCGGGAGGCCTAAGTTAGTCAAGGAGATAAAACCAGAAAACTCCCCTGAGCAGCCAAGTGCAGGAAGGTTGTCAATGCAAATCAGCAGGAAGCGATGGTTAGTTGGGTGCAGGCAGAGGAGACAGGTGGCTGGTGACCCATGACTTCTCCAGGATGATGGTGGGTCCTGCAGGCCCTCTGAGACTCGGTGTGGAAGATGAGGCAGGGTTGTGAAAGGAGGCTGAGGTGGAGGTGACTTTGACAAGCTCTCCTCCTAGAAAGATTAACCAGGGGAGGCTGCCAGGCAAGAGGGCGGTGGTGGAGGAAGAGTGAGTGGAGCCTGCAGATGGCTTCTATCTCAGGGAGGTTCCCCATTCTGCTCCAATCTCTGCAGGCTTCCTGGTGGTGGGGTAGGGGTGGAGAGAGGAGCAAGGACTTTTCTGAAGGATGCAGTTAATTGTGAGGGACATTTCTAGTATCTGGGGTTATCAGAATTCATACAGGCTCGGAGGGAGGCTCTTCTCAGCCCCTGGTCCATCCTGGCCGGATGTTTGGATCTCCTTCACAGCACCATGTTAAGTGGCTCAGCTTTTTGTTGCTCACCTCCGGGGACCAAGAGCTGTGTGTGTCCCAGACAGCCTGTCCCACTGGTGGAAACTCCAGTCTGGAAGTGTTTCTTCGCACCAAGCCAAAGTCTGTGTCTCTACCTGTGGGTCTGACCTGACGTTGGTCCTCTCTTTCCTCCCCAAAACAGAGTGGTTTGCATCAGCATTTGGCACAATCTACCCATGGATATTCAGTCTGGTTATGTCTATGGTAAATTTTATGTAAAAAGTAGGAATAGATAATATAAAACTATAAGGCACAGGAGTTACCTGGTAGGCCTGGTACCAGGTTCTAGGAATTCCAATTTGGTCAGCCTCTGTGTCAGTTTGCCAGTCTGTGTCTCAATTTCCATATTCAAGATAAAGATCATTGTGATGTCCAATTCTATATGTCAACTTGGCTAGGCTATGATGCCCAGTTGTTTGGTCAAATGACAGTCTAGATGATGCTGGGAAGGTATTTTGTAGATGTAATTTATCGGTTGACTTGAAATAAAGGAGACTGACTTGAGAATCTGGGTGGGCCTCATTCAATCAGATGAAGGCCTTAGGGGCAAAAGCTGAAGTTTCCCAAAGAAGGAATTCTGCCTTAAGACTAGCAGACAGAAATCCTGCCTGAGCTGCCAGCCTGCTAGGCTGCCCTACAGATCTTAGACTGGCCAGCCTACACAACTGGGAAAGTTTGAATAAATCCCTACTATTAGTTCTGTTTCTGGAGAGAACCCTGACTGATGTAACCACCTACCATGTCTGTTCGTATCTTTTAATTCCTTGGAAAGAAAAGCAATTTATGAGGACTATTACAAAAGTGCTAATTTGTGCAGTGCTGTGTTAATCTAAAACACATCTCCACGCAAGTGACTCATCTCCCCTAGTCAAAATCCTTGATGGTTCTCTGCTGCCACCACTGGCATTGTGTCAGCTGCTTTTTACAAAACATTATGCAAGTAGTTAATGACTAATGTATACATATCATATATATATATACATATATATGTATATATATATACACACACATACACACACATCTAAGGCAGAACTTTTTTTTTTTTTTTTTTTTTGAGATGGTCTCATTCTGTTGCCCAGGCTGGAGCACAGTGGTGTAATCACAGCTCATTACAGCTTTGTTCTCCTGGGCTCAGGTGATCCTCCACCTCAGCCTCCTAAGCAGCTAGGACCACAGGTGCAAGCCAGCAATCCTAGCTAAGTCTTAGAATTTTTGTAGAGATTGGGGTCTTGCCATGTTGCCAGGCTAGTCTCAAACTCCTGGCTCAGGTGATTCTCCCACCTTAGCATTCCAAAGTGCCGGAATCATAGCCATTATCTGGAATCAGAAGACTACCAGAAGAAGGGCTGAGCCCAACCCCAAGAGCTGGAGAGATGGGTGAAGAGGGCTATGCACTGTGCCTGGCCTCACTTTAATTCTTGCAAGAGACAGAGATATTGTCTTCATTTTATAGATGAGGAAAATGAAACCACACTCTTTAGCTTGAAATTCGGAGCCTTCAGTGATCTTGTTCATTTACCTCCCTTTATTACCCTCATGTGAACTAGAGTCAAGGAAAATTATACTAGACCTTCTTACTTAAGTGTCCTATGTTATCCTACATTCAGGCTGTTGCCTGTACTTGTATTCCTCCTGAGACGCATTTCCTCTTATCCTAATTATTAAAGTCTTCTTCATGCTTCAAGAGCTAATTCCAATGCCATCTCCTCTGTGAAGTTTTCCTGGGTCTTCAACACCAGTGACACTAGCAGTGACCTCTCTCCACACACATAGCCCCACATGAAGGCCTCTTTGTAACTTAAGTTACACTCATCTGTTTCAGGGCTTCTCTTTCCTATCTTAAAATGGAAGCTCTCTGAGGGTAGGAAACAAGTCTGAGATATTATGACAGATGACAACACTGAAACCCATGGAGTTTCTTTCTAAAGCAGTGAATTTTGATTCAAAACACAACTAGGCCTCCTGGACTAAACCTCTTTTTTTTTTTTTTTGAGACAGGTTTTTACTCTGGTACCCAGGCTGCAGTTAGTGGCACGATCCTGGCTCACTGCAACCTCTGCCTCCCGAGCTCAAATGATCCTCCTGCCTCAGCCTGAGTGGCTAAGACTACAGGTGTGTGCCACTACAATGGGTTTTTTTTTTTTTTTGTAGAGACATGTTGGCCAGGCTGGTCTGAAACTCCTGGGCTCAAGTGTTCCACCTGCCTTGGCCTCTGAAAGTGCTGGGATAACAGGTGTGAGCCACTGTACCTGGTCTAAACTTCTCTAAGAAAGTGTATCTATGGTATTTTGAAAGACCAGGGTTGTTTTTCTCTGGCATTATTTTGGTGGACTTCTATTTTCTTTGCTCTTATCTTCCATTTGAATGACAGGCCCTCTATTGATAATTTAGAAAGCTTACATCTTGTTTCATCTGCCTGAGATTTGACAGAGCATAAAGGCAAGAAACACCAGCAAGCTCTGAAACCCCCAAAGCCTATAATGCGAGCCCCACATTCACTTCCCTCCTCTCCACCCTTGAAGCCACCTTTCCAAAGGAGCCACTGTAAACCTTTCCATTTGGAAGTGCAGTCTCCCAGTCCAGTTGACTAAGTTGTCCAGATAGTTTTGGTTGTCCCCATTTCGGTAACATCATTCAGAGGACAGCGCTGGGGACCAGCGAGTTGAATCCATTTACTTAAACCTAACTGTGTTTGGCCCCATGCTGGGCCCTGTGAGAAAGAATAAAGATGACATGGCCTTTATCCTTTCTATCAACAGATATCTGAGCCCTTACACACCAGGAGCCATACTCTTTGGAGCACTTAACTCACCTGTACAGTGTATATCTTCTTTGAAGGCTTAGAAGCCCCAGGAGGGCATAGATAACACCTAATTCACCACTGTACCTTGAGTTCAGGCAGTGCCTGGCACATAACAGTATTCCATAAGTATCTGTAGTGGAACTGAAAGGGTTTCCATCTGTCTCACCCACTAGAGAAAAAGCCAGAGCTCCTTAAGGGTAGGAAGTCCTAGATGTCAGCACAGGACCTGGCTCAGGTCAGATGCTCAACAAGTGTTTACTGAGTTAGCTGAAAGGCCCCAGGTCCTGTGGAGATCCAGCATGGGTCACCCTGACCAGCACACAGGTTGTGGTGTGATCTCTGGGTTCTTCGTGGGTTCTCATTTGCCTCTGGCTTTTGCTGGGAACCGCGGGCTTTTGCTGTCTTATGTGACTCCCTTCCCTTACTTGTGACTTAAGAGATTAAACTATTAATGGTGTGGAAGCTAAAAACTGACTAGTCTCCAGGAGGTTGCCACAGAATAATTTTGTTTTGTTTTTTTGAGACCAGGTCTCACTGTCACCCAGGCTGGAGTGCAGTGGTGCAATCACAGCTCACTGCAGGGGCTCAGGCAATCCTCCCCCCATCTCGTCCTCCCAAGTAGTTGGGAATACAGGTGTGCACCACCACACCTGGCTAATTTTTAAATTTTTTTGTAGCAATGGGGTCTCACCATGTTGCCCAGGCTGGTCTCAAATTCTTGAGCTCAAGCAATCCTCCCATGTCAGCCTCCCAGTGTTGGGATCATAGGCATGAGCCACTGTGCCTGGCCTTATTTCTTATTTCTAAATTAATTTTTTTATTTTTTATTTTTTTTTTATTTTTTATTTTTTTTTATAGAGACAAGGTCTGTGTTGCCCAGGCTGGTCTTGAACTCCTGGGCTCAAGTGATCCTCCTGCCTTGGCCTCCCAAAGCGTTGGGATAACAGGCCTGAGCCACTGCGCCTGGCCAGAACAGCCATTTTTAAGCACTTAAGGCTAGGTGCATGCTCACAAAGGGACGGTGAGGGGATAAAACTGATTTTCCCATCAAAACAGTATCAAATCGAGGGATATGTTCATTATCAAGAACATGATACCTAAAAATGATCACAACCAACCATCATGGCCTGCTTATATAAAGTCTCTAGACTGTGCACAAGCCACATCTACATGACTGGTTGGGGAGACAGTGGCTCATGGGGCCACATGGAATCAGAAGACTACCAGAAGAAGGGCTGAGCCCAACACGAAGAGCTAGAGAGATGGGTGAAGAGGGCTATGCACAGAGCAAGGAGATTCTCAGAGGCTGGGTCATCAGAAGGCAACCAGGGTGATGCTTACAGCAAGGGCTCATCTTGCTTACCTGGACACAATGCGGCAGAGCTGGGGAGGCTGGGGACTTGCTGTGTGACTGTTAGACTGAGGGGTGCCCACAGGGAGGCAGTGCTGCACACTGGCCATCAAGGATTATTCTTGAGTGATGCCAAGGGCTACCAACTACCATTAGAATCACAGAATACCAGAGTTGGGAGGTAATGAGAATCCATCTAAGTTAATCCTACCACTTCCAACTTTATAATGAGAAAGCTACGGCCCAGATAGGAGGTCTCAAGTTGTCAGAGCTTCAGGCCCTCTCAAAATGGCATGATTCCTTATGAGAGTATCTGATTAGTAACACTGTTCTATGTCAGACTAGTACACTGTTCTATATAAGACTGAGCTATACTTGGGAGGCATATGTGGACATTTAAAAGGATTATTCACTAGTGCATGCAGGACTGAACTCCTTGAAGCACGTAACTCTGGGCAGGAAGGACATGATTCTGGTTTTCCCACAGGAAATCCTTTCTTCACATGCGTACTTATTGTCTCCCCTCACTGGGGCAGCCACAGGGCACTTCCAGAGAGGCTCCAACCTCCCCTGGCTCCCTAACACCATCCTAGTGGCCAAGAGGCTCTCCTTTTCTATTCCCTTTGGGGGTCCTTCCATGTCTCCCTATGCCCCACACACCTATTCCATTGTTCTTTGAAAAAGCTTCTCCATCAAGGTGGACGATACCATCTCCTCAGCCTGCTCACCTGTCTCCACTGACTTGTCCCTCTGGATCCATCCCTTCCCACTTCCTTGATGTGAGTGCCTAAGTTGAGTTTTCTTTAGTTCTCCAGCATCCCTCTCTCTTTCAGCAGCTTCCTGTCAATGTCAGCTTCACTCCAGCCAGTGTTCTGTACTGTCAGCCTTTCACAGGCAAGGGTTTAAAGAGACAGACACACCCTCCTCTTCGTAGTTGCTCATTCCCTCCTCAATGCACTGCAATCTAGTTTCTTGGCTCACTGCTATCCTGGGACTCCTCTGGCAAAGGTCTGCCACTAAATCTGATAGGTGCTTTCCAGTTCATGCTTTTACCCAACACACATTTCACAAACTGAAGTATAAAGATATACGTAAGATAAGAAATTATCACTAAGTTAAAGAAGTCTTCAGGAAGGTATAAATCAGAATGGAAAGTCGAACAGAGAAAAAAAAAGAACATATGGAAGACCGCATCCCCCAATAAAAGCTTGGAATAAAAACAAAAGTGCAACTAGGCAAAGCAATTCTTACAGTTCTTGGGGTGGGAGTGGGTTGAATAATGTTCCTCCAAAAGATACGTCCAAATCTTAATCCCTGGCACCTGTGAATGTGACCTTATTTGGGAATCTGGTCTTTAGAGAGTAATTAAGGATCTTGGGAAAAAATTGCCCTAGATAATTTTAGTGTGGGCCAGAAAGCCAAGACACAGGGAGACACAGAAGAGAACCCTATGTGAAGACAGAGGCAGAGACTGGAGTTATACAAGCCAAAGATTGCCTAGGCCCACCAAAAGGTAGGAGAGGCATGGAAGGAATTATCCCAGTACATCAAGAAGAAACCAACTCTGCTGACACCTTGATTTTGAACTTCTGGCTCCAGAACTGTAAGAGAGCAAATTTCTGTTGTTTCAGGCCACCACTTCGTGGTATTTTGGGAGAGTAGCTCCAGAAACGAATACAGAGTGCATCCTTGCCGTTTCACAGCTCCACGCCTCAAACACATAGTTCACTCTCCTAGAGGGGCTCTTCCCCTTTTGTTAAGCTACAACACTTTTCTTCTGTTATAATGACCCTTCGGGAGGTCCTGCCCAGTCTTCCCTCTCTCTTTAGCAGGACCAATCATGCTTCTTTGGTGTTACCATCATACCCATATCTCTCACTGCACTCCTCACCTCTAAGACAAAATAGTGGTTTTCGTGTTTGTCTCTTGCTTGTTAGCCCTTGAGGCTTGAGATTTCTCCACAGCAAACACAGGCTATGGACTTTCTTTGCGTCAGGTAGTATTCAAGAAAGAATACGGCTACTCAGGAGCTGGGACCACAGGCGTGTGCCACCACACCCGGCTAATTTTAGTTTTTGGCGAGACAAGATCTCACTAATTTGCACAGGCTAGTCTCAAACTCCTGGGCTAAAGCAAATCTTCCCATCTTGGCCTCCCAAAATGCTGGAATTACAGGGATGAGCCACCGTGCCTGGCCAATCTTTTTTTTTTTTTTTTTTTTTTTTTTTTACTTTTAGTAGCGATGAGATCTTGCTGTGTTGCCAGGTTGGTGTCCAACTCTTCAGCTCAAGTATTCTCCTGCTTCAGCCTCCCAAAATGTTGGGATTACAGGCGTGAGCCACTGTGCTCAGCCCCAAGTACCTTTTTGTAGGAAGAACTGCTCTGAGATTATGGCTTTAGCAAATGACACTGGTGTTTCATTCATATCTCCATCCCTCTGTCAGGGGGCTGCCTAAACCCAATTTACCTGGCTTAAACAATGACTAACTAAAAAAAAAAAAAAAAAAAAAAAAAAAGATACACACACTACAGCTCCATTGCCCCTTACTAGGGAAACTCTGAGGTGTGGCCTACACTTTTTCTAGCATTCCCTGTGAGTTTGAAAGTTCCTCTTTATGGGATGTGACTTGATAAGCATCCAGCGTGGCTTCCGTCTCTTCTTTTCCCTGTCTCACTCCTCCCCACTCCTTTACTGGGTTTTCGTGGAATAATTTTTCAGGAAATCATTTTAAGAAGTAACTTAGGCCAGGCACGGTGGCTCACACCTGTAATCCCCAGCATTTTGGGAGGCCGAGGTGGGCAGATCACGAGGTCAGGAGTTCGAGACCAGCCTGGCCAATATAGTGAAACCCCCATCTCTACTAAAAATACAAAAATTGGCTGGGCGTGGTGGCATGCACCTGTAGTCCCAGTTACTTGGGAGGCTGAGGCAGAAGAACTGCTTGAACCTGGGAGGTGGAAGTTGCAGTGAGCTGAGACCATGCCATTGCACTCCAGCCTGGGTGACAGAGTGAGACTCCATCTCAAACAAACAAAAAAGTAACATATATTAAATGAACAGAAAAACTTTTGGCTCAAATCACATACCAGTCAGCTTCATCCTGTGATTCACTGCATGGCACTGTGTAATAAATCACCAAAATATTGGTGCTTCTTTGAAATGCAAAGTCCAACTGTAAGATCTAAGGGCCTATGTTGGATTTGGATCCTGGTGAGGGCTTCTACAGCCTAATGACATTCTGACCCAATTAAATGTACCATCAGATTAGTCTCCAACTCTTTCCTCCTCTCACTAGCTGAATCCTTTTGTTCTCACACCACAGTTCAGTTCACAGTTTATCTTGCCAGGGCTCATGCCATAGCCTGGCACTCTAGCATTTGTTTCCACGATTCCTAAACTATTAATTTCCCTCAGTTGGCTGAGTCTCCAGTGGCCCGGATCCTCCACAAAGTGGTCCAGACTGTAGACCTTCATGCCATGGAACCAGTGTTCCTTATTTCACATAAATGGCCATGTCCAACCAATCTCTCAAACACTGGCAATATGATGAAATGCAAAGCCTTGTAAGACAAGGGCACATCCTGTTAGATGTGGGAAGGCAACATGAACTCTCTCCCGAGTGAACAGAATTCCTTTTGAGAAACAGGTTGGGGTTTCAACTAGGGTTTCTCAACCCCAGCGCTATTGACATTTTGGGCCAGAGTAATTGTGGGAAGCTAGTCTATGCATTGGAGGATATTTAGCAACATCTCTGGCTTCTACTCACTAGATGCCAGCAGCACCCTCCTTTTGTTGTGAAAGCAAAGCATGATAAGACCAGGGGATCAGGACGGCTATAAATAAATGAAAGCCTCCCTTATTTTGTATGTAATGTTTTGTTGGCAAAAGAATTTTCAGTTGTTTTCTATGAGAAGCTTCTCTTCACATCTTTTAAAAACAGATTTTCCCTATATTGCTAATCTCCTTACACAAACATATCCACACCAATCTTTTCACTGCAGCACTAATGAATAATGTTTCTTTGCTGCCCATCAGAGTGGCAAAGAGAAAAGGGAATGGCAATATTCCATGTGATTGTGGGACGCGGGAGATGAATACTCACAAACTGCCAGGGACATATAAATGACTGGGGAAGAATCTGACTTGGGAATATAATTTGGCATCATGTATTAAAACTTTCATGAAATATATGTAAGCTCTCTGACCCTAAATTCCGTTTTACCACAATTGAATAAATGGATAAGATATTATGTAGAAGAATTTTTCAAAAATAATAAAAATTAGAAACAAAATCTTCAACAGGGAGCTGATTACATCATGGCACAGCCATAAAATAGAAATTCATGCAAAAATGCAGACATGTATTTGTTCCCAATGTAAATGAAAAAACAGGTTACAAAACAATGTATATATAGGTATAGAAAAAAGTCTGAAGAAATAGACACTAATAATTTTAACTACATTTTTGAGTGAAAGAATCACATATGATTTGTCTTTAACATTTTCCCCCCTTAAAATGATTACATAATCTTTGTATAACAGAAAAATAAAGAGCTACTACTAAGTACTGCAAACAGCAAGGTCCATGAAATCAAGACTTTCCATGAAGAAAATGGGAGACTGGTTTCCCTGCTCTACTCTGAAAACACCAAACACAAACCAAGGTAGAACCCAAGATAGAAGCCACTCAAGCTGCTTCAAGTCAAAGTTGGGCCAGAGGTAAGATGTTTAGAATCTTCTCAATCCTACCAACTATACAGATCTTTACTGTTTTGGACATTTGCTTGTCTTCCCTTGTACTTATCCATGTAAAGTCTTATTTGATTAATGGTTGAATCTATACATATTTTAAACCTCCCATTATTGTATGAAGAGTCTATATGTTAATAAACTGACTGGCTGACTCACCTTAACTGAACATTTGGTGTAAGAGCTGGGGGCAAGGGAAATGGAGAGGAAATGAAGCAGAGGCTTCTCCATGTTTCTGTTCTTCTCTTACCAGGAAATGAAGACTGTATCATCATGCCCACAGTTGAAGTAGCTCAGCATCCTTTCCTATCTGCATGTAAATGCATGGACCCAATGGGTAAATTATACCCTAGAACAAAATGTTTGTCTATAAGTTTTGGGAAAAAATAAGACAATGTGCAGAGACAAACAGAAAAAAAAAAAAAGAAGTGCTTCCTTTCTCTCCTTCTCCAAACAATCTGCTATGTATGAAAGAACCTAAAATAGTAATCCTATTTCTGCCCTGAAAGGAGACGCCTTTGGATCAGAAGGGGCACTTGTTATACCATGAGTAATAAGCTAACTTTGCCTCAAGTCCTACTGGAGAATAATGCCAATTATCTCAAGGTTTTCCACTTTTATAAAACCTTTTTTTATGGCTGCCACTTTGAGCAAGTTGTTAAAAAACCCTGGTTGCTTACTTTAGGGTGAAAACAACTCTAGCTATTAGGAAGCTATGCACCAACAAAGTTAGCTGAAATCTATGCAGCAATAAGGAAAGTGGTAGACTAAACTCTCTGATTGTACAATTTGCACTAACGCTGATTTGAAAGGACAGAATTCTTCCTTCCTCTCAGAAAGATGAGAGATGATTCTGCCAGAAATATAGGAATCTGCATACTTCCCAAAGAGTAAAATACAAATTTAAGAACCTGACATTATAAAACTGTCCTATTTAATTGATTTCATACCATTTTATTCTGGCAGAGAGCTTGCACTTGGGCAAAAATGGCATTTTTGACTCCAGTCTATAGGGATTTTATAACTTTATCCACCTGCCCAACACAACTATGCCGAGGCGGGGAGTGATGGCTCATGCCTGTAATCCCAGCACTTTGGGAGGCCAAGGAAAGAGGATCACTTGAGCTCGGGAGACCAGTCTGGACAACACAGTGAGACCTTGTCTGTACAACAAACAAATAAACAAAACAAACATAACTATGCTCTTTGTCACTCAAACTCTCATTGTCTTTTTACATAATAAACACAGGTATTTACTCTCTTTCAGATATTTTATTTTTCTTATTCTGACATTAGGCTATGAGAAGTACAAAAGATCCACAAGTACAAAAAAATCTGTATACCTTTGCGGTAGTTCAAAAAAATGCAAGAGAACAAAACAATTTTTTGAGTAATATTCATCTCTACAGATCTGAGTGACAGTCCGCTTGAAACACCACCATAAAAGTGGTAAAAAATGATTTGTGATTATGTTAAATTTTTGATGTCTCTTTCACTTGTTTAGGAAATTTGTCTTCTGACATTTATATTGGATAGATTCTTTACCTGTATTTTGCTGAAGCTCAATTCCCTGCCTCTTCAGGGCTTCAATGATGACACTTTTGTTTTTATAGTCAGCTAGTGATGTTTTGTCCAAAGGAAGATTCTGACAACAGCTTCAGCAGCAAGAAAATCTGGATATAGATTTATAGTTATTGTCCTTTCCAATGTAAAAAAAAAAAAAAAAAAGTTGAAAAATGTTGATGACTTTTTCTTAGTGTTAATTTCTCTTCCTGCAAGGATTTAATTTCATACTCATGTTCAGGATGAATTACCTTTGATGCAGTTCTTTTTTTTCCAAAGTATTTTTAAAAAGCTTTCTTGAAAAGATGAATTCTTCTACCTATTCCTAGGATTCTGAGTAAAGATGACATACTGGAAGAGGGTAAGTCCAGGTTTATCTTTGTACTTTCTTACCTAATACCCTGTTGGACACAGAGAATTGAGATCTCCATGGATGTTCAGTAACTCTAGGAATGGCTGAAATTAAAAAAACAAAACCAAAAACTCACTTTATTTAATCATAGATAATAAACACAATGCCAGAAGGTTATAGACACAAAGGCCAAATGAACAATGAAAAGCCACATCAGAGGCTGCCTGACAGCTTAAGACTTTTTTTTCCTCTGCTTAATAAGAAATAAGTTATCATTGTCATCATCTTCCAAGCACCTCTCCTTTTTCTTCTGCTTGCCCCTCTTGCCCTCCTTGGGAGACTTGTCTTCTCTTGACATATGGTAATGCGATGAACGGTGAAAGAGCTTAGAAGGCTTCTGGGTTTTAAAACTGCCAGTAGAAGAGTAGGGTTTGGGACCCCTGGGAAAATCCTCATCCACTTCACGATGTCTGTCAGCCCTCCTGTGCTTCTCCCAGTTTCTATTCTTGTTCTTCATCTCTTTTTGTGTTTCTTTATTTTCTTGAGGCCACCTGTTGCTTTTCCATGAGGCACGGCCCTTCCTTATATCATGGTGGGGGTTCTCATTTGCTGCTTTTAGATAAGGTAGCTTGGATGGCTCTGGGATAACCCCATTTTTCTTGAGTACTGAAAAATATAAAAGTATTTTTGCATATTCAGCAGCTAAACAGTTCATGCTGAGCTTTCCTAAGTGTAAATAACAGACAGGGAAGTTAAAACATTTAAACATGTCAACAATATGACATCACTCACTAAAAATTAAATAGTTGTAGTTCTAAATTTCTGATTGCTAAAAATGAAACACATTCACAAATCCAATGATAGTTAATTATCCTTTTCAATAGTTTAATAAGGTTAAGCAATGGAGACAAGGACCAGTAAGAACAGTAATCGTCATGGCTTTGTGAAGAAAAGTCATGTCTGACCAATACAAGTTTCCCCAATGATGAAGACTCAGCCTTTGAAAATAAGGCAAAGTAAGATTTATAAAACGGCCTTTTGATGGTCTCATATATGACATTTCAATTACCCTCTAAAGATAAGGCCTGGCCACAGTATTTTAGGTGGATGTCAAACTGCCCAAGAGATTATTCCTCCAGGGTAGAGATCACTGGCTTTGAGGACTGTGTGCGAGTGCATGTGTGTGCAGGTATCTTAGAGGTTTTAGTGATAAAGCTGATGTTACGTTTTGTCAGAGCTTGACACACTTAATATGTGTCTCTGGGGGTAGTGATTCTGATATGGGTAGGTGGGAGATGAGGTTACAGTGAGAGATGAAAACTAGCAAGTCAACAGAATCTTTAAAGATTAAAAAAGTGGCCAATAAAAACTTTTAGCATAGACTTTTATTATAAAAATTTCAGTGGATCATAGTGAACACCTCAAAGCGGATTCAGGCTACAGATGTCAATACGACTAGCTAAAACAAAAAAACAAAATTGTTTTTCTCTGATTATAAAAGTCATAACTGCTCATTATAGAAAACTTAGAAAAAACAGAAAAGTATAAAGAACATAAAAAACAGAAAGCACACATAATCCTTTAATCTAGAGATGACATTTTCATGCAATTCTTTTTAATCCCTTTCTAATTTGGTTGCCTAATCATAACCTACAACTACTATAACTTCTATGTACAGTTGACCCTTGCACAATGAGTTTGAACTATATAGGTCCACTTAAATGTGGATTTTTTCAACCAAATGAGGACTGAAAATACACCATTCCACAGATTAGAAACTTGTGTATATGAATGGCTACTTTTTCCTATACTCAGGTTCTGCAGAGTCAACTACGGGACATAAGTATGTGCAGATTTTGGTAAATGAGGAGGTTCCTGGAACCAATATCCAGGGATAGCTGTAGATGACATACATTTTATATTAAATATGTAAAATATTCAGGAGCTGGGAGAGTAATTCCTCTACTTTCCTCAGAATTAGTACCTTCATTTTGGAAAAGTCTTGAACTAAGAGTCCAAAAAAGAAAAAGGCCAAAAGAGTCAGAAAATAAGGTATAGAACAAACTAAAAAATACAAAACTGTTTTGTTTTTAAAGCAAGAAAGGTAACTTGGAAAACCACCTTGGAGTAACAAGAAATAACAGAGGTAGAGAAAACTTAAATGATAAGATATTAATTTGGTGATAAAGAACCATGTGTGAAACAGTAAATACAGAAACCATAGAGGTGGTTGTGAACTTGGAGCTCTGCTTGCAGCGGTGGCCTATAAGAAATGACTTCTTCAGGGAAGCTCCAGGAACAAGTTAGCAGGAAAGCCTTTCCTTCCATAAAAAATACTGGAGAAATACAAATGGAAAAAAAAAATTACTTGTCAAACAGAAAAAAATCTCAAAGGAGCCTTTAAAAACTGCCTACACAGATTGATAGCAATATTTTCTGGACATTTCCTAAAATGATCACTGTAAAAAAAGTTTATTGTGATGAGACTGCAACATGGGATTATTTCTGAAGTGGGTGCTTGGTTTCTGGAGATCAAGAGAGTTCCAGTTTCTTTGGTAATTATTAAAAATACTTTCTATGCTAACCAACGACCCCCAAAGCAGGCAAAGACAGTACAAACACAGAAATTTAGAAACTACTGCAAACATGATCTAACTAGAAGTCTAGCAACATACCTTTTATTTTTTGTTTCAGTCTCTTCTCTCTCTCCTGAATTTCGTATTTGTCATCATAGTAGCAGATGAATGGAGATACTGGAGACGGGTCATACACTTCTCTTTCTGGACATTCCTACAAATTGTATTTAAAATTATGATGTCACATGGTCACACTGTTCAAAAACCTTTTTTGCAAGAGTCTGTAGCATGTTAATTAGAATGAGCCCCATATCACTGGTACCTCATGTGGTAGCTGTAGGACATGGTCCTTGCTGGGGTGCTGGGAGGGTCACCCAGCCCTAAATCGCACTGTGTTATGATATTCTTTCAAGCTTGAGTTTTCTTCCCTTACTTCTTTACCTATGAAACCCTTCATATCTTTTGTCAGCCTTCTCTGCCTAACTCCTTTCACAGTCTGAGGTAGCAGCCTTGCCCCTCTGTTGGTGGGTTTATGTTATTTGGCCTCATGTTAGTATAACTCCTTTGCTTGTCCATCACTTCCAAAAGGAAGCTTATTTTAACTCAACATTCACTGCTTATAGGGGTAGTGATTCTTATGCTGGGGGGTAGGTTGGTGGTAGGTTATGCCTAGTTTAAAACTGTTCCTAGGTCATTGTGAGACACCTCAAAAGAAGTTTCTCTTCTTGCTTCCCCCACCCAAGTTGAAATCCCTACTCTTACTAATTTTCCCAGGACAGCTTCCTACTCTCATGACTCTGGCCTCCATACAGCTAGTATTTCCCAAATCCACAGTCTTTGGCCTGAATCACTCACCACATAGTAGGCTTTTGTTTATCATGATCTGTGACACATATCCATTCAGCATGTTTGAAATCTTTTCTTTTGGAACTTTCCCCTTTCTGCCTCTGCCATCTTGCCTAAAAGTTACTTTAAAATGTTGTTTCTTAGCTAAGTAATGAAAAACAATTAGAATATATTTTAAAGAGTAAGTGAAAAATCCACATAAAATTGAGCCAAGTCTGAACTAACCAAGCTAGCAGCCAAACATTTAGGTACTTAATTTGTAGTTAAAAAATTATAAATCACTCCAAACACACACTTAAGTATAAAAAATAATTAAAAACCTATATTCATCCTCATATAAAACCATAACATTTTACCTTAGTTGCCTTGTTTTTCCCCCAAGAATAAAGTATACTGATATAACTGAAATCCTCTGTGTAAGTCCTTCCCATTTTGCGCTCATCTCCTTCCCTTTCCAGAAGTTACCACCATCATCAAGTTGAAGTCGGCCATTCTCATGTGTTTTTATACTCTTATTGATGAATATTCCAGTGAACAATGATGTAAGTTTTAAGCTTCAGACTTCATAATTTTTATTTGTTTTTTATAGAGGCAAGGTTTCACATTACGTTACCCAGGCTGGTCTCAAACTGGCTGCCTCAAGAGGTCCTTCCAACTTGGCCTCGCAAAGTGCTAAGATTACAGGTGTGAGCAATAGCGCCTGGCCTTATTCAATTTCTTTAATGGTATTGGTTCAGTTGATTTGTTCTCCTTGAGTCAGTTTGGTAAATTTATATATATATTTTAGAGTTAGTTGCATTTTCAGATTTAACTTTATGAAGTACTATTTTATAATTTAAACATTTATATAGTATCTTAAGTTACTTACACTTTCCACTCATTGTTTATTAGTACCTTTTCTTTTTCTTTTAGTAGTTTTTCCAGAAGTTTCTGTTGTTTTGAAAAAAAGAGTTTTCAAATAATCAGCTTTTGATTTTGTTGATGCTGTTCATTTTTCTATTTCAATAAGTTTGGTTCTAATCTTTATCATTTCCATCCTTCTGCTATCTTCAGATTTATCTGTTGTGACCATCTGGATTATTTAAGTTTTTGCTGTTGTTGTTGTTGTGGGGAGAGTCCTGGAGGTTATATGGCAAACTTACATGGTAATATAAAGAAATGCTTTTGGCTGGGCATGGTGGCTTACGCCTGTAATCCCAGCACTTTGGGAGGTGGAGGCGGGTGGATCACCTGAGGTCAAGAGTTCGAGACCAGCCTGGACAACATGGTGAAACCCCATCTCTACTAAAAATACAAAAAAAAAATAAAAAAAATAAAAAAAAATTAGCCAGGTGTGGTGGCACATGCCTGTAATCCCAGCTACTTGGGAGGTTGAAGTAGGAGAATAGCTTGAACCTGGGAGGTGGAGGCTGCAGTGAGCCAACACTGCACCACTGCACTCCAGCCTGGGCAACAATGGCGAAACTCTGTCTCAAAAAAAAAAAAAAAAAAAAAAAAAAGCAAATTGTGATTATGCAAAGGTAACAGAGGTCCTGATACACTCAACTAATACTCATTTCAGCAGAATCTTTAACTCTCCCAGTCCCTGTTCCCCCTTTCACACTCTCCTGGAGTAATCTTTGTATAGTGACTACTATTGTCCTTGCTTCCCCCAGCTACAGAATGAGTGAAATTAGGGAAGGGCAATGTCATATTTACCTTAGATCTAGTCTTTCACATGAGGAATGCATTTAATAATAATATGTGTAAGGCTGGATTTCTGGACATTGAAAGGGAGGAGGTCCACAAACATCTTTAACCCCCTGCATAATTCCCCATTTAGGTCTTGTATGGTCTAGACTGATGTGACTACACAGTGCTATATCATACTACAAATGTTTTCCAAAGCTAAATGTAAATTATATTTTGATTATCCACATCGCTGGTCCCCTCCATTAGCACAGACAATTGATAGTTGGCTATATAATTTATCTACTATTCTGGATTAGCCACACCAATGATCTTCTTCATTAGTGTAAATAATCTAGAGTTCCTCATCTATGGCAGTCATGAGGCTGCCAAATTTGCTTTATTGCAAATTAAAAATTATCTAAATCTAGATTTTAGGGATAAATTCCACATGCTTTTAATATATTTCCTATCTGCCTTAACAGAAGTGAACTAGTAAGCATCCAATTATAATTGTTTTTCTTTAATTGAACAAACATAAATGCTAAAATTATACCCCTCTGCTTTAAAAAGGTAAGCAAGCATAAATTGTACATCTATGTGATTTGTGTGGTAATGGAAAGCTTATGTGAGTATGTTCCCTAAAGGTATTGACAACATCTGAATGTTTAGTAATGAGGAATGGACAGAGCAGTAAAAGATCTAGAGATGATAATTCTGTAAAAGAAGTCTTCTCGGCTGGGTATGGTAGCTCACTTCTATAATCTCAACACTTTGGGAGGCCAAGGAGGGAGGATTGCTCTGAGGTCAGGAATTTGAGACCATCCTGGGCATCATAGTGAGACCTTGTCTCTACAAAAAATAAACAAAATTAGCTGGGCACAGTGGTGTGTGCCTGTAATCCCAGCTACTGGAGAGGCTGAGGTGGGAGGATCACTTGAGCCTGGGAGGTCAAAGCTGCAGTGAGCTGAGATATGCCCACTGCACTCTGAACCCTGTCTCAAAAAAAGTCTTCTCTACTTCGTGCTGAGAGATTTCCTGTACAACTTCTCCGCTTTGGAGATAAAGAAATGGGACCAAAGAGAAAAAGTGGGTTGTTTATGTCACATGGTTGAGTCCGTAGCAGAGCAAAACTGGAACTGAGGCTCAGAGCTCATCTTGGCTTTCATAAGCTATGTCTCATCCCCACAGTTGCTGCTGCCCCAATATGGAAGATAAAATTTATCTGTTTATGGATTCTGTTCAGCACTTTTCTTCTCCAGTTGCCCTACAATGTAGGGCTCCAGTTCCCAAGATCCACATCAGTGATGTGTCATAGTTGGAATTCAAGTGGTAACCTGCAATACTACCCACCCCATCCTATTGCTCATACTTCTCATTTTGGGGACTCCCAACACTCTGCACACTTTCTGCTTCCTGATACCAGATCTGGTTTGATATTAGTTTATCTTGGTTTCTAGGCTACTAGAAGCCTACCTGGAGACTGGGAATAATACATTCCTTTCTAAGAATTTTCTACTTTCTGTGCCACTGCCTTTCCTCCACTGCCTCAAGATTCCCAGAAGTATGGGCTCTGAGCCTATTCTTATTACATCCTTTCTCTGAAATGAGCTGCTGCTGTTTCATACTTAATGTGGCATTTGCCTAGTGGACTCATGCCAAGCTCTCAACGAGAAGCTTCTTCTGCTTTGATGCTTTGGCATCTAGAACACACACAGTTTGGCCTTTTCAGTTGGGTTGGCTGGATAGGGAATCTGGGCATCTGTGGGGTAGGTGGGCAAGTCAATGATGCAGCATCTGTTTTTTCACCACTGAAAGTCAGGGTTTACATGTATGGGATGTAGATTTAACTGAACATTGTACCAGGGAAAACTGGAGAACTAAGTAGAAAATCTAAAATCAGGCCAGGCACGGTGGCTCACACCTGTAATCCCAACACTTTGGGAGGCCGAGGCGGGTGGATCATCTGAGGCCAGGAGTTCGAGACCAGCTTGGCTAACATGGTGAGACCTCATTTCTACTAAAAAAAATATAAATAATTAGCTGGGCATGGTGGCGTACACCTATAATCCCAGCCACTCGGGAGGCTGAGGCAGAAGAATTGCTTGAACCTAGGAGGTGGAAGTTACAGTGAGCCGAGATCACACCATTGCACTCCAGCTTGGGCAACAAGAGCAAAACTCCGTCTCAAAAAAAACCAAAAAACAAACAACAATAACAACAAAAAAACACAATGAAAATCTAAAATCAGCCAGGCGTGGTGTCTCATGCCTGTAATCCCAGCACTTTGGGAGGACAAGGCAGGTGGATCACCTGAGGTCAGGAGTTCAAGACCAGCCTGACCAATATGGTAAAAACCCATCTCTACTAAAAATACAAAATTAGCTGGACATGGTAGCAGGTACCTGTAATCCCAGCTACCTGGGAGGCTGAGGCTTGAACCCGGGAGGAGGTGACAGTGAGCTGAGATTGCACCACTGCACTCCAGCCTCAGAAACAGCAAGACTCCGTCTCAAAAAAAAAAAAAAAAAAAAAGAAAAAAAGAAAATCTAAAATCGTGCTATGGCTGTGTCAAAACAATTGTGTTTATAAGAAATCAAGAGAACTGCTATCATACTGTTGACTATCATATTTGTCTGACTGATTTTATCAGCTTTATTAGTTTTATCTCAACCTGTTCATGTACATGTAAGATAATTAGAGGAATATGCTCTGATAGCTTGTTACTCTAGCAGGGAGGAAAGGGGTAAATCAGTTGAAAATATATTAAGTCTTACTTTAATGTTTATTAAAAAGTAAGTAGTTAGAGTTACATTCTTTTTGAGTTCATCTTTCAGAAAACACTCCCTGACAACAGAATGCTTTATGCCCAAATGTCATTCAAACTTACGTGTCCATAATGGCCTTTTTGCGCGCAGTGATAGCAATATGCTAAGGCTGATGGTCTTGAAGGGGTCTTCGGTTTTTTGGGTGGTCCAGGTTTGGTCTGCAACATGAATATTTGTGAGGGTTTGTTGATGTTAGAAGAAAATTAAAACCTCATTCTTTCCAAAAGACGTTATAGGTAAGGGATTCCTTAGAAGTTTCTTAGAATTTGGTATCGAGACCTGTATTCAGGCAATTCTATATATTAAAGTATATAACATGGTAAGAACAATTCTTTTACTCTTAATGTCAATGTGTGCTTTCCTCTCCTTCCTCCCTCCTCATTCCATTCGGCATTGTGTCAAGTACTGTGTTCAGTATTCAACACAGTATAATGGGCCAGTAGAACATGAGAGGCATATATATAACTACAAGACAACGTCAATACAGTGACAGTAGTATGTACAGGGCATTAACGGAGTGGTGAGGGGGGACTCCCCCACCAGCGGATGGGGTTAAAGAGGGGTCAGAGAAAGTTTCCCTGAAGGTGTAAAACTAAAATTTACTCTCAAATGAGGTGTAAATCAAATGGAGAATCTTAGGCAGAGGGAGCAGAACAAACAATGACATAGAACTAAAAAAGAGCATACATGCTGCCAAAATATGACATACATAGCCAGGTGTAAATGGAAGACAAAGCTGGAGAAAGCAGGGCACAAGAATGGAGGGCCTTGTTTAAGTCAAGTAAAGGAGCAGGAGCTTTACCCAGTTTTAAGTGTCGAAGTTAGGACAGTTAGAGTTGTAGTTTGGGGTAGGCACGGTGGCTCACACCTGTAATCTCAGCACTTTGGGAGGCTGAGGTAGGCGGATCACGAGGTCAGGAGTTCAAGACCAGACTGGCCAGCATGGTGAAACCCCGTCTCTACTAAAAATACAAAAATTAGCTGGGCACAGTGGTGTGCACCTGTAGTCCTAGCTACTCCAGAGGCTGAGGCAGGAGAATCACTTGAACTTGGGAGTCGGAGGTTGCAATGAGCCAAGATCGCACCAATGCACTCCAGCCTGAGCGACAAAGCAAGAATTCCATGTCAAAAAAGGAAGGAAGGAAGGACGGACGGAAGGAAGGAAGGAAACTGGTGTCACTTGGTCATTGAAAAGATGTGGGGAACGAGGGAAAGGAAAAATCAGGATGCCTCCATATTTTGAACTTGGGTGAACAATGACTGATTCAGAAAAAGAAAAAGACAGAGGAGCAAGTTTAGAGGGAAAGTTGATGAAGACAGTCTTGGATATGGAGTATCCAGGTGGGGATCTCCAGGAGGCAGTTTCTATGTAGAGACAGAAGAGTCTGAGCTGGAGAGTAGATCTGAAAGTAATCAGCAGAAGAGTGAAGGCTGAAATCACTAGAGTGGACAGGATCACCATGGACAGTGTAAGAGTGGCTGTGGGCTGAGGAAGGAACCTGAAGACATCAATGCTTAAGGGGCGGGCAGAGGAGCCTGTGAAATGGGACACAGAAGGGAAGGTTAAAGGATGCAGAGACATAGGAGAATATAGTAACAGACCTTAGAGAGTTGTTTCAAGACGGATGAACGGATCTACAATGTCAAATATAGCAGAGAGGCCTAGTGAGATTAGGACTGAGAAACACCCATTCAGAGTGGCAACTGCTCACAGATAACCTGTGAAAATTCTGAGATATTCTAGAAAGAGTACAAGGCAGCAGGATGAATAGTAAAGTGATGCCTACAAAGGTGGTAAAATGATAAAAAGAGCAAAGAAATCATTATTCATAAAAGCCAGGATCTGTGAACTTAACCCAGAATTTTTTCTTTTCTTTAAATCCAGGTTACTCCCAGTGAGCAGAAACAGCACACAGGATTTTGGCATAGCTGCAATTTTCTGTTACTTCAACATGGCAATAGTTAACTTGTGTGTGTACTACATAACTAATTTATTCTTTTGCACATGTATTTTACATACTTTTCAGTATGTATATTAGATTGTTTGAAAGGTAACTGTAATTGTGGTTTCTGCCAGTTAATAGCAAGAACCTCCTTTGCACCAACCTATTATTTCAGAATAAAAAATGTTTTAAAAAATTGAATGGAAGTTGTAGGAGAGAGAAGTTATGTATTGAGAAGCATCAAGGGGCAGAATAAGATGAAGCAGTACCCAGGAAGGGGATTTGGTAGAGTCTGTTTATAGAATGGGAAAGACTTGAACATCTGGGAAGGACAGTGGAGATGGAGAAGTTGAAACCAGAGGAGGAAAGGAGATGATGGACACAGACCTCTGAGGAGGTGGTGGTTGTAAACAGGAGAAGAAAAAGCTAATCCCTGCACACCCCCACGCTTTGGGGAGACTGGAAGAAAAGTTAAGGATCGGCTTAAATGTGGATCACTTTATTTCTTATGTTGTTTATTGAGAGTCCTTAACAAAGAGTGCTAGTCTGCCAACTAATTTTTTCTTTTTTGGACTCTGTTGCCCAAGCTGGAGTACAGAGGCACAATCATGGCTCACTGCAGCCTCGAACTCCCAGGCTCAAGCAATTCTCCCAGTTCAGCCTCCCAGGTAGCTGAGACCACAGGGGTGCACCACTACGCCTGGCTACTTTAATTTTTATATTATTTTTTAAAAAATTTTTGGTAGAGACAGGGTCTCGCTGTGTTGCCCAGGCTGGTCTGGAACTCCTGGGGTCAAGGGATCCTTTCACCTTGGCTTCCTAAAGTGCTGAGACTGCAGGCATGAGCCACTACGGCCAGCCCTAATTTTGTTTTTTGAGACAGCACCTTGCTCTGTCGCTTAGCCTGGAGTACAGCGGCACAATCTCAGCTCACTGCAACTCCACCTCCTGGGCTCGAGCAATCCTTGGGTTTCAGCCTCCTGAGTAGCTGGGACCATAGGTGCATGCCACCACGTCCAGCTAATTTTTGTATTTTTAGTAGAGATGGGGTTTTGCCATGTTGCCTAGGCTGGTCTCAAACTCCTGGGCTCAAGTGAATTGCTTGCCTTGGCATCCCAAAGTACTGGGATTATAGGCGTGAGCCAACGTGCCCAGGTCCCCTAATTTTGTTTTTAATGTTGCAAACAGGTGGTTTGTAAAGGTTTTATTTCCTTGATATAGGAAAATAATAAATAGGTTATAAAAATATTCTTCAGGTCGGGCACGGTGGCTCATGCCTATAATCCCAGCACTTTGGGAGGCCGAGGTGGGTGGATCATCTGAGGTCGGGAGTTTGAGACCAGCCTGACCAACATGGAGAAACTCCATCTCTACTAAAAATAAAAAAAAAATTAGCCGGGCGTGGTGGCGCATGCCTGTAATCCCAGCTACTCGGGAGGCTGAGGCAGAAGAATCGCTTGAACCCGGGAGGCGGAGGTTGCAGTGAGCCGAGATTGTGCCATTGCACTCTAGCCTGGGCAACAAGAGCGAAACTCCATTGCAAAAAACAAAAACAAAAACAAAACCCAAACCCAAACCAAACCAAACCAAAACAAAAAAAACTACTTCAAACAACTTTACTTTCAGCTCTTATTCCCTAAAATGAAAAACTGTAGCAAAACAATAACCTCAACAATCTTTTCTACTGAAAATAATAAATGAAAGCTACACAAAATGGAATTTACAACCTCAGGTATTATCAACTGGGATATAATAAAAATAACAAGGGTTTTATATTCTGCAATTAAAAATGGGGTTCATAAATTAAGACTAGCTAAAAGTCATTAAACAGTTTTTTTTTTTTTTTTTTTTTGAGATGGAGTCATGCTCTGTCACTCAGGCTGCAGCACAGTGGCACGATCTCAGCTTACTGCAACCTCACCCTCCTGGGTTCAAGTGATCCTCCTGCCCCAGCCTTCAGAGTAGCTGGGATTACAGGCACATGCCAGCACACCTGGCTAATTTTTGTTATTTTTAGTAGATATGGGTTTTTGCCATGTTGGCCAGGCTGGTCTTGAGCTCCTGACCTCAAGTGATCCACCTACCTCAGCCTCCCAAAATGCTGGGATTAGAGGCGTAAGCCACCGCGCCCGGCCTAAACAGAGTTTTAACAGGTAGGCATATAAGCCGTGTATCACTTATTGCAGTGGTTCACAAACTTCTTCACATAGAACACTGTGAAGACATGAAATTATTAAGCAGAAATGATTTTCCACCCACAAAGATAGCTATATTATTTGATGTGACATCAAATTGCAGCCACAAGCATACATGGCTTAAGAGAAATAAAAACAAGAGAGATGGTGTCATAGATGTGAAGGTAGAATGGATGTTACAAGGAAGAAACCATTAAAAGCTACTGATGGGTTATACAAGATGAAGACTATGATATCCACTGGACTTAGCAAATAGGAAGTTGTTGGCAAATGGAGAAACTATTGTGAGTAGTTTCTTTTGAGGGGTAGAGGTACAAGCCAGATTGTAATGGATTTATTATAAGTAGAAAGCTGCTGAAGAACAGAACATAGATGACTTTTCCAAGAAATGAGGCTGTGTATCCAAGAAGGGAAGGGGACAAGTAGAGCAGAATACAAGTCAAAGGATGCCTCCATCAGTGAGATTTATCAGAGTGCTGGGCCCATGGCATGAGTGTATGCATGCATTTCTTCATTAATTTGTTCAAAAAATCATTATTGAGTGCCTAATACATGCCAGACATTGTTCTAAAATTAGGTAACTGAGAAGTGAGCAAGATAAAAATCATTGCTCACTTCTCTAGTGGTGAAAGATAAACAGAGTCAATAATACACAAACATAAAAAATATTAGCGAAAAATAGTATGCAAACAATTAAAATAGTTATGTGAATGAGAATCACTAGTGGTGACTTAGATTGACTTTTTGGGGGAAGCCTCAACCAGGATGGTCCTTTCTTATAACAAGAAAAGCCAGGTATGTGATGCCTGGGGAAACACCATTCTTGGCGTAAGGCATGGGGAACGAGTAGTACAAAGCCCTAAGGTAGGAACAAACTTACCATATTTGAGGATTTGAAAAAAATACCTGTAAATTTGGAAGTGGAGTAGGTGAAGGAAGAGTGAAAGAGGAGGTTCTAGAGGACAGGGAGGGACTAGATCACTTAGGGCTTTATAAATCAGGATGAAGAATATCAGATTTGTTTTAAGTGGCATGGGATGCCCATGATGGGTCTGAAGCTAATGGTAGGCTATCAATAACTAGTTGGTAGCTGTCAGCAGGGATTGTGATGATAAAAAGGGTCATCTCTCTCCAAATAATAAATGCTCTCTGAAAAGGTCTATGTTCACAAATTTTTCTATTTATGTTTGTGCAAATATAAGACATATCTTTTAATTTAATTTTTTTTAGGAGATGGGGGTCTTGCTATGCTGCTGAGGCTGGTCTCGAACTCCTGGGCTCAAGCAATCCTCCTGCATTGGCCTCCAAAAGCACTAGGATTATAGAAGTGAACCACTGTGTCCAGCTCGTTTTACATTTTTTAATGGCTAAAATAATAATAATCACCACAGAATAGTTTACAACACATGAAAATTATGTGAAATTCAAATTGCAGTCTATAAATATTTATTGGAACACAGGCACACACATTAGTTTACAAATTTTCTATGGTTGATTTCATGCTATAAGGATAGAATTATAACAGAGACCATATGGCCTGCCAGGCTAAAGTATTTACTACTTGGCTCTTTATAGAAAAAGTTTGCTGACCCCTGACCTAGAACATAGGAAGTGTTCAATAAACAAATAGGTGGTGAATGAGTAGGTATTAAAGACTTCAACTGAGAGTGGAAATAAGTTATGCACCAATAAAGGTGGCAAAAGTAGATACAAACACTGAAAATCTCTGCTACTAATTGAGGACATAAGAAAAAGTTTCGTGGAATTTTTCCGAATTTATTTTATTGCCTAAATTTGAGGAAATAACAGGTAGTTCTCATGTATTTATCCCTTAGTAGGAATTTTTAATTCAAAGGTTACTGAGTTCCTACTTTGTACAACACATTGTAATAGACACCGTGAGGAATACGGAGATAATAGACGGAAGAGCAAATATAGTAAAGATTTTAAAAGATGAAAGCACTAGGGAGGCTGAGGCCTACACAATGGAATTAAGTGTGCATCAAATACATATTTTCTACTAAAAAACTGCATCAGCACAATTTCTTCTAAGATGCTGTTAGGCCAGAGCCTGAAAGAACAAATAATATGTCTTGCTGCTATAGAATGAATCCTAAATGAGTTATTTAGATTTTAAAGAATTAAATATTTTACAACCAATAACGTGCACATAGCATACAATTCAAAAGACACTAAGAGATAGGGTAAGAAGTCCGTCTCTCACTTCTGTTCTCACTCAGTTCCCCTTTCCTCAACGGCAACTACTATTACCAGATTCTTGTGTTCACAAAGACAGTACAGGCATATACAATTGTATGGATACGCGTATGTACTATATATGCACACACACATAATACAAAGATATATATTTGGCTTATTCAAAGAAAAAGCATGAAGAAAAGGATTTTAAGGACTGGGGGCAATCAAGGGCAAAATTGGCAAACTCTTCCTAAGACCCAGATGCTCTGATAAAATTTAGTTATCCAATGCATTTTGGGATTATGTTCTAAAGTGGGCTCCACTATTTACTAGCTATGTGACCTTAGTCAAGTTATTTACATGGTCGTTCCTTCATTTTACTCATCTGTAAAACGGGGATAATAATAGTAAGAGTGCTCCCTCATTAACACTGCTGTGAGGCATAAATGAAACTTACTCATCTTACATAACAACCTATCAGTAAAACCTGACCAGGTGACCACTTCCTCTTGATACAGACTCTTCATTCAGCTTCCCAGACAACATGCTCTCCTAGTTTTCTTCCACTTCATCGGCTATTTCTTCTGCAGTCTCCTTTGTTGGTTTCTATCCATCTCTCTGTCCAATTACACTGCAGTGCCCCAGGGCTCAGTCCTTAGACTGCTTTTCTTCTCTATTTAATCTGCTGTCATCTAACAGTATAGATTTACATTAACCTTTACCCTTGCCATTCTAAAATTCTATCTTCAGCCTTGATCTCTGTTAACTCTACACTCAGGTATCTCTACTAGAAAGTCTAACCGGCACCTCAAATTTAGTTAGTTAAAATCAAATTCTGTTCTTCCCCCACTCCAAATATGTTCCTTCCAAAAATCTTTCCCATCTCATCGGCAACTTTATCCTTCCACTTGCTTAGGCCAAAAATGAACAACCTTAACTCGTCTCTTGCTTATATCTCATACCCAGCCCATCAGCAAAGCTTGTTGGCTCTGCAAATACATTCACCTCTTTCCACTCTACCAGTACTGTCCTGGTCCAATTACTCAACTCTCGTTTGTATGATTACAAGAACATCATAATTGGTCTCTTTGCTTCTATCCCTGCCCTCTACAGCCTACTCTAAATATAAGATGATCCTTATAGCGTGCAAATCAGAACATATCACTTTTCAGCTCAAAACTCTCTAATAAGTTTCTCATCTCAGAGTAAAAGCCAAAAACTTTACAATGGCCTGTAATTTTCATCTTCCCACCTCTCTAACCTCATCTCCTACTACTTTCCCTCACAGCAAGCCTGTCATGCTAGCCTTTTCACTGTTCTCTGAATACCCCAGACAAACTTCCACCTCAGTGCTTTGCACCAGCTTCTTGATCTGCCTGGATCACTCTTCCTCCAGATTTAACATGGTGCTCTCCTTCACTTCCTTCAAGCCTTGGCTCAAATGTCATCTTCTCAGTAAGGCCCTCCTGACCACCCTATTTAAAATGGCTAGCTCCCTCCAATCTGTACTCCCTATCCTGCTGCACTGCCATTTTATTTTAAAAAGACCAACCAACCAACCAACCAAACAAACAAACAAAACTCTCCATGGCACTTATCATATCTGACATACTATATATTTTACTACCTATCCACTCCCAACCCTACCCCCAGGCTAGGAGAAAGTAAGTTCTGTGAGGGCAGGGATTTTTGTCTGGTTTTGTTCACTGCTGTACTTCAGCTCCTGGAATAGGGCCAGGCATATAGGAGTAGTTCAGTAAATATTAATGAATGAGTAATGAGGTAATGCATAAGTAAAGCACATGGCCTATAGTAAGCATCCAATACAATTTAGCTACTGTTAATAAAAATGTGCATACTTTGGGAAATTATTAATTTTTTATGTCCTTAAGGGAAAACCTATAAAATCATGCTTAAATATATTTAAAAGCTTGAATAAATTAATAATACAGCTTCCTTATTGTCTCCCCTTCTTCACACTGAGAATGTGGTATATACTCTGACAAAATCAGGAAAGAATTAGCAATGCAAAGTGAATAGGAACTCAGTCTTATAGTACCAGGAACAAAGAGATCCTTCTTAATCGAGATTTTGAAAGCATGTTTCATGTTGATATTTCTTATTTTAAAGGAATCTCAAATTTAACCCCTGAAAGAAATGTAAACATGTGGATGTTCATTCATCTGAATAATGTCACTAGTTAAAAACTTCCATTATTACTAATAAAAATAGCAACAGTATATTGTGCTATGAAATTCTAAACTGTTTCACAATAATTAATTAGTAAATGACATGACAAACACTATCTACATACTCTCATTTTAATAAACTATCATGTACTAGGGCTTAATAGGAATGAAATCAGCCTAGATCTTACCTAATTAGAGAACATTTCTGTATTAGAATACAGTACTGAAAACTCAATAGTGGTTTCCAGTGGACAAGTTTTCATACTATGATCTAACAAAAATCTCTAAGCTATTTAAAGTGTTAGAATTAGAAATTTGTGACTCAATACTTATGCCTTGGAGCATGTCTTTATTTTTAATTAACAATAAAGGTCCAATTTAAAGCAGAATGTGTCAACTGATTAGCTCTAAGTTCAGGGTTCTGTCATACATGCCTGTACTGCTGACAAAAAGTTAAATGCAAGGCAATGAATGTAGTTTTTGTGAACTTTTTTAGGTCAAAAAATTTATCTAAAGACTTTGACCCAATGAATACCAAATTAACTACTTATAAAAGCAGGTCTTTTGTACTTCTTCTTTTTATTTTTTGTTACAGACATTTAAATAATCTATATTTGTAGGGTGATATCTTGGAGATTACTTTACTATCAATATATAGAAGTAATAACCTGGTAGATAGCATTACCTATGAAAGGTCCATCCCATCTGCTATTCTTGCTGAAAGCTTTTCATGCACCAGTAAACTCAGTAAATATCAGAAGATAAAGCATAAGCCTACCACGCCACGGATTTACTCCTAATGTCTCCTCAAAGTGCAGCCCGATGCAACGATTACAAATGATTTTCTTCTAATGTCATTTTACATAACCCTTTTTTCTGCATGAGTAGTTAGTGTGGAATGAATGAATGAATGCCATTAAAACAGTTAATCATTATCTGGGACACTGGCCTTACTCCCTTCACTACTAGGAATCTCCATGACAAAGGCCAAGAGCTAGAGCTGCCTCAGTGTCCTATTTCTAACAGTAATTTTTTATGCAAATGAACCTGCTGGGCATCTCCCTCTGTGACCTTCAGCTGCCCTTATCTAAACTGACTTTGATCCAATGAGGGCTTGCATCTAGCTGAAGCTCATTACTATATAGGATATGTAATCAATTTTACTAATTAAAGGGTATTTTCTATTCTGTGAATGCAAAATGGATTTATTTTTATAATCACACATATGCTTAAAGACTACACTATGTGTTTCTATTTATTAATCCAGTTCGCTATATGAACATATATTAAAAAGCAAATATATTAAATACCTGAGGTAAATGCATTCATAACCAAATGTAACACTGAGAAAAGAAGAGCCTGGCTCCAATCTTACTGACTAAATCACATGTGCACAAGCATCTCTTCAATCAATATGATTTTCATGTTTGAGAACAACCTTATTCTCTCATATTTCCAAATCAATTTATTCTTTCTATAAACTCACTAATAGGACAAGCTTTATCCCAATAGTCATGTATCTAAAAAACCTAACCCAAGTAATCAAACAGGACTTCTCAAGAAAATGTTACCCCAAATCAAAAGCTTGTCATCATATTCAAAGTCTATTAGTTGACGTGATGTAATAGCATCATTTTGGAATTTTAGCAGAACAAAAGTTTAAATTTAAAATATACCTTTCTATTTCAAGATATTGCTTTTCTTTTCTTTTCCTTTTTTTTTTTTTTTTTTTTTTTAAGACAGAGTCTTACTCTGTCGCCTAGGGTGGAGTGCAGTGGTGTGATCTTGGCTTACTGCAACCTCCATCTCCTGGGTTCAAGCGATTCTCCTGCCTCAGCCTCCTGAGTAGCTGGGACTATATAGGCATCCGCCACCACGCCTGGCTAATTTTTGTATTTTTAATAGAGATGGGGTTTCATCATGTTGGCCAGGTTGGTGTCGAACTCCTGACCTCAAGTGATACACCCATCTTGGCCTCCCAAAGCACTGGGATCACAGGCGTAAGCCAACGCACCCAGCCAAGATATTGCTTTCTACTAGCTACTCTAGAAATCAGACATACTTTTCTAAATTTTTATTTCATTTTATAAAGAGTAGTCAGGGAAAGAAGAATGTATACTTTCCCTTTCCTTTGGGATTGTTTAAAATATGAACACCAATAGAATTGTAATTAGTATATATCCAAGGGGTAGGAGTGGGTCTGGAATATCTGGGGCCTAAAAGAATCAAATAAAGAAACCTAAAAGTTAGGCACACTGTTTTATAATGAACTGAACCAAAGCGGAGGCTGTGAGACAACAAAGATGATGCTGTATTACAAAAAAGCCAAAAACTGTTCCCTTTCTTCCCTTTAAGGTGTTTTTCTGAGGTGGATCCTCACACCTGGGACCTGAACTCTAGGCCTACTTCAACTGTGGTTTTGGACAAAGTCTTCCATTTGTATACTGTTCTGGCAAATATTCACAGTATTAACTTCCCTTTCAGGAATAGTAGGGGGAATTTTCTCCAAGCTAATGGCTTTAGAATTATTTTTAAATAGTGCTTCCTCTATGAAGTTTTTAAAGCTTTTATTTTTTCTTAGTGAAAAAACAGAATTCCCTGTATTCCAGTGGACATTGCTACTAATTTTCCTCACATGTTAAAAATGGCATTCAAAGTACCATGTATATCATATATACATAATATTTTTATGTGTTAAAAAACTATGTCATGTACCCAACAGACTCTCAATCCATTGGGTAATTCCTTAATTAGGCAGATTTTTGAAACATGTATTATGTACACAACAGACCGGAACGCCTCCTTCGGAGCATTTTCTAGTCTATCGGGTGATTACATCATTAAGCCACACATGCTACGTAGAAAAAATCCTTATGAAAATTCATGAAAAAATGTACAGCCCATCATTAGCATGCAGCAGACATGTATGCTTTTGATATTTTCTCTGCTAAAAAAAAACAAAAAAACAAAAAAACAAAAAAAAAAAACAAAACAACTACATGAAGTAATTAGTCCAGGTCATGAAAACATGGGAAAGGTACCAGACACTGGTGAAAATAAAAATAGTAAAAAAAAATGCATCTCTCATGGTTTACCTGAGAGTAATTTGCCTTACTGGAAAAAAGATTCTTAAAGAGTGTTCATTTGAACTGCAGAATAAAGTGTGTTGTTTTAGTTATTTGATATTTCCTGTATCTCTGTAACTTCCTCCCTACTTCTCTTTCGGATACACTGAAATTTTATAAACCAATGGGTTGAAAGGTTGCGGATGATCAATCATTCAAGGCCTTGAACTACTTTATGTTTGTATACTTATGTCTTCATTTTATGTAGTCAAGAGTGTAAGGAATTACATAATTATATCTTTTTCAGTAAATCGAAACTACATTAAAGTAATGTAAACAGATATAAATTGTTGGTATAACTTCCAATAGTGAAAGGGTTATATCTTCACAACATTAACCACTATGCAAAATCTAAAATATAATATATTTGAAGACTAAAAAGAAGCATGAGTTTTATAAAAATGAGCTATTAAGCCTTTTAATTTATAACCTTTCTTTTTGTAAATGGGACACTCCCCCTGTCAAAACAACCCCATCAACAAAAAGAAAACCTCAGTAAGCAGAGAACAATGAACATATGCAACACAGTAAAGATCAGAGTAATTCACTTCCTGAATGCTCCAAATCTTCGTGGCTTAAAAAGCATCCCAATTTTCTCTAAAGGTAGTAGCATTTATTCATTGGGCCATAGCTAATTTTACATGGAATGCAAAAATGTTAGTTTAAGTTTAATATACCACCCTATTTAAATATTTCCAATGTAGCTCTCAAAGTGCAGAGCTATCCCTCCGTCTATTTTAATTTTAAAGTAAGTTAGCAAAGGCTTCCTTCTTAATCCCCAGAGACTACCTACATAGTGACACAAACGCACAAATTTATGACAGCAACATAAATGCTCTTCTGAAGTAATGTGCAACATTAAGTGAAAATCGTTTCCTGGAAAGATATTATAGGTATCTATATTTTATTTGCCATCTTAAACATATCTGAGTCTTTATGGCCTTATTTTAAAAATGTATTTCCTTTTTATATTTCCTGGTGCAAATGGACTGCATAAATAAGCAATGTGCTATGAGGCTTCAGACCAGCCGATAAAACCTTTCAATTTTCATGCCAGCTTCTTCTTTTGTAATTCAAATCCGCCTGGAAACTGGCAGCTCTGAAAACTGAAACAAGCACTGCCACAAATACCTTGTAATGCTATCGACCTTGTCTGCCCATGCAGTGAGAAAGGGGGATGCGTATGTGTCTGCAGCCATCCAGATAACACAACTCATTTTTTTGGGGGGGGTGGGGGGGTAGGATGGGGTGGGGATAACAGAAGCCAGCCCCAGACTGTGCACCAAAAGCAGTCATTACCAGGCGAGCTGGAGAATAAGTCTCTTCAAAATACACAGTGCATTTAAAAACCATATATGAGGCTGAGCCACTGCTGTCATTACCAATTTTAATTTAGCTCCTTCAGTTTGCCAGCCAGATAAACTCTTTAGTGCTGTTTTTTAATCTATTTGCCACATTTTATATTTAAGATTATAGTAATATGGACAGAAGAAGGAATCACTTTTAGGGGAAATAAAGAAATAGATCCGCTTATCGGCACCCATCAGAAAGTTCATTAATCAGCCAGGCTTTGTGCCCTCTAAATTGAAAGGTTAAATAATCCTCTCAGGAATATTTCTTGGCCCCTCCGCCAATTGTCCGGAGAGGAGCTGCCATTCATAGCATGCGGGATCAGTGACAGGGTATCTTACCACTGTTTGGACCCCAAACAATGATGGACAAATGGCTTGGTTTACAAAGAAACCGTTTAGTACGTGGATGGAGAAGGACCACAAGCTTTGATGCAGGATGGAGGGATGAAGACATGGAGACAGGATGTAGGGTGAAGGGACAGAAAAGAACACATAAATGTGTAAATCCATGGACATTTTATCTGAATGTTTATTGGATTAGACTATAAAGCATAGGAATCACACTAATATACGTCTTCCAACCATACGAAATGCTTAACATATTCAAATCTGCTTCTATATTTTGCATGTGATTGTACATGAACCTCAACAAAAGATTATAGAATAGAACCATAGCTCTATTATGTTTATTAGCTAATACACGGGGGATCCAAATAAACCCCAAGATTTTCATTTTTACCATAACTCCACATGACTTACAATATATGGCCCTCCCACCACCTGCCATCCCAACTCTGCTTATTCCACTGTAATACTCTTAACCATCGGTCACAAAGGCAGGGAATTCCATAGCTGCAAGGACCTGTTAGAAGGGGGAAGTAATATTCTTTTGCTTTTACAATATGTTCCATCTTAGCCTCTGGTTGTCTTAAAACAAGGAACAAACATGAAATAGGAATGCTCTTTGAAAGAATACAAATTGCATGTACTGATAAAGTGCTTAAGTTTGAGTTGCCTTTTTCACTGGACCTATCTGAGAATACAGTTGGAAGTCTGCAGAATTGACCCAGCTCTTATATCACTACATTTTGCTAGGAAATCAGGATGGCTTTTGGCATTAATCATGTGAAGGCATAAAGTAGTTTTACCTGAAGTGCAAAAAATTGATAGGCTATTTTGTTTCATTTCTTATCTGATTAACACAAGCCCTCTACCCCTAGCAGAAAGTATTCTAATTGGGGTATGTTTATGTGTGGGTGAATTTTTCAATTTCATATTATTCTCATCATTTGTATAGAGAGCAAATATTTACATAATTTATTTGCTTATGATAGAGAACTATATTCAGATGGCACTGAAGTTATCACTTAAGAATCACACATTTATTAATACATATTTTCAAAGTGATATTGCATTTTTATGACACATATTTTATATAGTCATTTTCATTAGGAAAGGAAGTAGCCTAAATGGAAAAGAATAAGACAAGTATAAATAATTAGAAAATGAAAACTGAGGTAAACAATTTTGTCAACAAAAGATTCACTTCAATAAATATAAGAAGGAAACATTCTTAGGAGACAGAGTAAAGAGGTCCTTAGGAATCTCCTAAGGTTGGGCAGAAGGCATTATAATAATCTGAGTTTGGGACGTCAGTCCAGAGGCCACCTCTACAGGTCTAAGATGCCTTTGGGTTTGCCATAGTACAGCTTGCATAGTATTTAACATGCTCTATCTGTCAGGTATTGTACTTTACATTTATCATCTCATCATATACTTACAAAAATCCTACAAGGCATTATCCCCATTTTTCAGATGAAGAAACTGAGGACTTTAGAAGTTAAATATTTAACTATGTTTGCACATTTAGTATATGAGGAAAGACTCAGACTCTGAACCACAGTCCAGTCCCAAAGCGGGCATTCTTTTCTCTACTATGATTAAAATAAAATGCTACATAGTAATTTCTTCAGAAATTTGCCTGCTCTTCTGGCCCAATTGTATAGCACAGTTTTCTAAGGACTTTGGTAAAAACAGGGAGGAAATGTACAACTGTAAACAAAGGAAATGTGAGAGATCCAAGAAAACAAAATTGATACTGTATAAATAAAGTTAAGACACAACCCAAAACTTAGTTCTCCTAACTGAGTAAGAATGTGAGGTAATCCACAAATCAATGTAAAGGAACATATTTATGTAAAATGGACGCATTACAAAATTGTAAAGATGATCTTATAATTTATCCAATTGATTCAGTTCTACATGATTATTGAAAAATGAATGAAAATTATCTAGTAGCTTTACTACCAGTTGATAACACACATGTGCATTCCTTTTACAAAGCTAATACAAATTTCTAAACACTCACTTTAAATAATTCTTGTTTTGAAATGTGAGCTATCTATGTACTGGTGTACCAATTAAGGTGAAATTCTAATTTAATCCCAAAGATATTAAACTTTTTTTTGTTAAATGCTTTCTAAAGAGGTAACATATTTCTTCATTTGTTTTCAGTATTTCTTAAACACCAGAGTTGTTGGTCTTGGAGGACCATTGCACCAACCTCAAAATAGCTGGAAGAAAATACTTATAAATGTACCAAAAAAACCCCACATAACTCCCTTGAATTTCTGATATAGAGGGATCAAATGACTAATAAATTTTAAGTCTAAAATCTGACTGATTTTTAACAATAATTCATTAACTTTTAGTCACTGAAAAGACTGTGCTTTTGAAACCTTAAACTTAAGTTTATCACCACAGCTTACATCATAACATAAAATATAACACTATTTCAGAGAGACTGTTCGTGTTAACAAGTCAAGGAATCTTTTTAGGAGTCTTTTCCTGCAGATTATTCAAATGATTGATCCAAACCCTTAAAGGTTATGGTTGATCATGATTGTAACTAATTGATTCCTAAATACTTAAGACCTTTAGGAATTACGGTAATCTACCATGTTACTCACATGCATGACTACCAAAATGAATGTCTAATACAAATATCATTGGTCTAGTATATTTTATCTACATTTACTGTTGCACTGAAATGTCCAGAAAAGACTATGGCAAGTATGATCACTTGGAATATAATTAATAAATGGCATGAAACACCTGTTCAAAGCACATATGCGAAATAATCACTTGAATATGCTAAAGTTATCTACATAATACTTCTACACTCTTTATGTGTACATAACATGACAAAGAATTGGCATCACTCAACACTTAAGATTTTAAAACTATAATTTATTATATAGTTACTGTACAATGATAAACTATTAATTTTGGAAAATCTAAAACTATTTGTTTATATTTATATTCATTTTTGTTGTAATAGGGTCACTCTTTCAAAGTGCAGAGTTACAAGTAAAAAGAAACGTATCTTTGCCCCTGAGCAAGGATGACACGCAAATTCATAAAGTGTTCCATTAATTTTTTTAAAGAAAGAAATAATCTTTGAGATTATATGAATACTTTGGGTTTTAAAAAGGATTTTTGAAGTGTGTTATATATGTTAAAATAAGAAGCACTTAGAAATGAAATTTAATTACCACAGTATTTAATAATCAAGAATAAACTGCCCCTATAATGACTAACTATAATTCCTTTTTAAGTAATGCCGAACACACATGGTGAAGAGAGGAAAGGGTAATTAAAAAAAAAAGTCCAAACGTGATGCTCCATTTGTCATCCTCAGGATAAACATTTGTTAACAGATAAGAAAACTGATGACCACAACAAGTACTTCTTTACATTTTTAAAACAGAAGTACAACTTTAAGTCCATATGAGAAATATTTAAGTCCTAAACATGCTGGTCTTCGCCCCTAGCCACTAGGGGCAGGATTAAAAAGCACAGGGACTTTTTCCGTCAAATAAAGAAAGGAAGTCACTATTTATAGTAGAACTTCAGATTCAATTATTTGATTATTGAACATCTAATATCTAAAAATATGAGCCAAATTCATGATGACTACTGAGTAGGTCATTAAAGATATTTAGAAGACGGCAAAAGCACGGCTGCTTCTATGCCAAAACATTTGTGATAAATCTTTCTTAAATTGTGTGAAGGCTGCATACTTCTCATTGCTTCATTATCTGAAACACTTAAATCTATATTAGGATTACCATCATAAAGTACTTGATATTATCTAAATATATTAATGCAAGGAAAAAACTACGCAAAATATGCCATATTGATTTCCCATTTAAACCAAATTAGTATTTGCATTAAAATACTGAAAATCAAGTAACTTCAAACTTCAGAATTGAAGGAGTGAACACTTCAGTATTTCTTTGTAAAGAAGAACATACTAAGGTTCTCCCAAGTGCTCCAATAAATATAAATTACACCCAAATCTAAATCATCTTATTCTATCTCCATTCAAAAATAAATATGCATACATACAATTTCTAAATATCTGTGGAAATGTTATGTGAGGAAAAATAACATATGCATTTATAATTCACAAAGTTCATTTTTCCCCCTTTCCTTTACAGTAGCTTTAGAAAATTGCTTTTTGATGATTTAGCAAATTGTATTTATTTTTAAAAGAATCTCATTTATTGAGATTGATAATTCCAAGTTTCATTTGCTTTGAAATTGCATTTTCCAATGATAAGTTCTGGCAAAATGTAGTTCCACATGCCAGTGAAATAAAGATTAAAAAAAAAAATCAGTTGACTTACTGTGTAAATGTAGTAATTTATCGTTCCTACTAAACTTAAAATATGAGAAGATTGAAGTAAAAATTATTAGGATAATTTTAACAGCAAATTATTTAAGAACAAGACAAGTATTTAAATAACATAAAACTATTCATATAAATTTTGCATTTGAAATATCTTTAAAAATTTTAGTCATTCTCCAAATGTATATTCTATCTCTGTTATCAGAGATGGACTATTACAAGTCATCGATGCTTATTCAAAAAAAAAAAAAAATCTTGTTATTCAGACACCAAGAAACTCAAAAGATAAACCAGTCTGATTTATTTTGTAGTACTATAATGGAAAGATGGCCCTGAAGCACTACAAAAGAGTCATGTGCCTTCTGAATGATCAGAGCACTATCACGTTCACCTCAGTAGTATTTAGTACTAAGGGCATTTTAAATGAAAACTAAACCTCTGACAATTTGACAGAGATGTAATGTCTCAATAGCAACACCTGGTCAATCAAAACATTAAAACAGCAATACCAGATACAGAGGAAAAAAAACTATAATTTACACAAGAGTATTTCTGGTTCTTGAGGAAGTGGGCAAAGTGAGTTGAACTACCAAAACAAAAGCTTCCAAAATGAACTTATAATGTATTAGCTTATGAAAAGCTATGTGTTAGGCCTCAAAAATGGTACCAGTAAAAATGGTGCTTAGATAACTCCAAAATCTAATTTTGGGGTTATTTAGCATTTTATAAGACAACAATATGTAACTAGTTCTATTATCTTAAACACACCAAAGCGCACACAGAGAAAAACAGACCTATCACTTGATATCTACTGTGTGGATGGAGTTATTATGGCTTTTGCAGATCTGCTTATGTAGCCAAGGACCTCTCAGAAAGATATTTAGGAATCCGAACATATATCCAATTAACCAGGAAAAGAAAAGATTCTGGCTGACTTTTTGAATCTCTTCATTTCACACTTTAAGTTATTTTAAAAGAAAAGCATTCCATATTAGCATTAGGCAATTAGAAAATTATCTATCCTATCTTACATCACAATCTCAGGATAAAGGCTTTTGCATAGATATAGTCTCAGAACCAAAACCACCCTCTTATTCCTTCCTTCTGGACTGGAAAACATAGTTCTAGAGTTAAATCCAAATCTGCTGACATTTAGGGGTACCCACTATGTAGTATGGCATAGAATGCTTTAGAGAATAACATTCTCAGTATAAAACTCCAAACTGTGAAAACACAAAAAATACATTTCTAAATGGGTATTTCCCGGTAAGGACAGAAAACTAAGTGGCAAAATGAAATGTAATATTGTTACTTATGGTTTATAAGATATACTCTGACAAACTGTGGCCGTAAGCCCTTACTAGGCCAGAAAGGAAGGCAAGCACACTCACTTCTCTACTCTTCTCCATTTCCCAGATAAAAAATATTCTATTTTTTGAAGTGCAAATTCTAGACATTCAAAATATTATATATAAAAAAACAAGGCTTAATTCTTCTAAAGCAGTTACATTTGCTTCCTGCTTAAATCTTCAGTTGAAATAAAAGGCAGTAGGGTTGAAATACATTTTAACAATGCACACAAAGAAATCAAATGCAAAATTAAACATAAAAGATGCATTGTGCTTTTCAGTTCTTAACACATACAGCCCTCAAATAGCAAACTCCTGGTTACTTTTTAAAGTAAGTAGATTAAAAACAAGATTAACCAAATGTCCAACTCATGTCAAATCATAGCCTCTACTAGTTAAAAATTCTGTTGGTTGTAAAACTCTGTTGGTGGCCATATTGGCCCAGGATTTTTAATATAAATGAGAGTAGAAATGACAGGGGGTGGGGGAAGGGACATTCTTTCTTGAATAGTTAAAGAGGGAAAATTTTTATCTAGAATTAGTTATTTGAAAGATGAGAAAGAACATTAAAAGTCAGCCTCTACAAAAATCTGAAAATGTAGCAGAAATGAAAATACAAGAAGTTATATTATTAAACATTTAAAAACATTCTAAACATTTTTGAAGGAGGTAAAAATATTAACTATTTGAGGAAATTATGTAATTGTTAAATAAAAAGTTTTTTTTTCTTTTTTTATGGTCTCCAAATTGATAAAGACATTAAATTATATAATTTTAGGATCATTAAAACATAAAAAGATGGTGTCATCAGATGGTTGTTAGAATATGGATGTTTGTGTGTATGTAGTCTTTTTAGTTTTATTAGCATGCACCCTTTAGAATGACGATCTTTAGCTTTTATTAATGTAGTCGAGTCTAGCTGATTAAAAAGGTATTATATTCATATATAGGTTGTTGAAGATATTTCATTTTATTTTCCTTGAAATTGTTGAAAATAGTGAACACTTCTATAACTTTCTTCTTAGTTCTGAAAGTGTTTTAAGGATGTTTTTATTTGGAATATTTCAGAAGTCCACTAGTAACAATCAACTACAACACATTCCTTATGTGTTTGAGAAACAATATTCTGTTTAACCTACAGACTTTTTTGATTTTTAAAGAAAATGATTCCTGGGTGAACATTAATTTACTGTTAACATTTAAGTTGCTCTATAAATGACCTTCTAGTTGGGAGGGAGATAAAAGCAACTGTAAAGCTCCCAAATATAAACATTTCCAAACTGGATACTAATCACCTTTCCCATCATTTGGGATAAGAAATATGACAATTTTGGTTAGAAAAAGTAATTAATCAATGCTTAAGTGCAGAAAGCTCCAGAGTTTTAAGCAGCCTGGTTTAAATGAATAAGTAGTAACAATTCTAACCAAGGCTTCATTACTTGGTCATTGCGCTGACTGACTCAACATTCATGTGTGAGGGCTACTAGGAGTCAATAGATGGCAGTCCATCGCCTAGTAAAAGAGCTGAAGATGACTAAAATCACCATGCATCTTGTTTTTATTCAAGGTTGAATATTCCTTCATTGCATACACTTGGATATTGTCCATACACTGATAATTTAAATACTTAACCATTTTATTTTAGAGACAATGATATATGCACAACTTCATAAACACGTTAGTTTTATATTTATACTTGCATAGTAAACTCATTATTAATTTCAACTTGATAATTTATAAACTGTGATGGCAACTTCAATATTATTTTTTAAAAATTAACCAGGATTCCAGATTGGAACAAAGTTTTCAAACTGAATTTGTTATACCTATAAATAGAATATATTGTAATTCCTTAAAAAGTGAATTTATTTTGTTTTCATTTATTTTTTTCCTAATGATTCTTTTTAAAATTTATGTTTCTGAACAGCTAAAATATTAAGCAAACCATCAAATATTTGTTATATTGAAACAAATTTTTACCCTTTAACTACAGGTATATAAAAGAACACAGGGGCAAATAATCAAAAGAGCAGCTTTAAAATCATACTTCCTACATTTCAAGATTGGAATTGTTTAAATTAAGGGAAAAGCTGGAATAAATGCAATGTCAAATCTATAAGGATGTTACTTTATACAGTTACAAAGAGTAGCTCTGTGATCTCGAAAAGTGTAACACATATAATTAGATTCTAATTAAGTTTAGGCTGTAAGGATTTCACTATGTTAGGATAAAAAACTGCTATATAAGCACAAACTTAATGTATTCAGATGAATTACATCTGTAACATATATGTGTAACATACATGGGTATGTATATATTTTTGGGTATAACATGTTTTTAACAAATCCTAATTTGAGATTTGAGGAGTAGTTGAGGAGTTACAGCTTTCTACTGAAAATCTTTAAATAAATTAAATGGTAATCACAAAGTGTGAAAACAAACCACCTTATATAATTTATGGCCTCTTGGGCCTGTGACAGACAGACAGGTAGTTTGAGTCTACTTGTTGGTTTACTTTTATTTCTCTAAGGAGAATGATAAGAAGAAAGTCATGTTTTGAAAGAACTTTGCCCTTTGTATTTTTACAAGCTGTCTTTGTGTAAACAAAACTTTGAAATATGCTAAACCTTAAGAAACAATGTTTAACAACTTTTAATTAACATATATTGTTATATAACTGTAATAACTAAAAGAATAATGGTCTGTTGCTTTGCATAACATATTTAATACAGTAAAAGAAGTGAGTAGTAAGGCCATGGTGAATTATTGAAATGATTTAAGCTGAACAACATTAAAAGTAAACTAAATTCATAATACTGAGCACTAGTCAATTAGATTCTCTAGCAAACTATATTTTCTGCTTCTACTTAGCCTAAAATCATAATAAAAGGAAACCAGGAATTGAATAATTTGAATGGTATTAAGCAGATATTTATACATTTTGAATAAGTCAAGAAGGGCTTAAGGATATGACAGTTGAATTATTCTATATGAAATATATACTAAGCTTTTTCTAGGTTCATTGAAAAAGATGAGTAACTGTTTCAGTAAAGGCAATTGAAGGTACTGTGGACTGAATGCTTATGGACTGTGGATAATACAACATTTAAAGACACTGGATTATTATTCTTTAAGGCTCCCAGTATACTTTTTCCCTTTAGTTTAATGAATATAGTCTGGAAGACTAAGAGATACCATGATGTAATCATTAAATGATGCGAGTAATAAAAAAATCAAATTCTTTTAAGAACAGGAAGATAGGGTAGGGGGCAGTGGAAAAGAGAAAAAGTATATTATTGCTTTCTCAGTACAAAAACTCTTCAGATGTTTATTATCTTCCAGCAGAAGATGCTTGTCTATATTTTATGGTCAGCAGTTCAGAGAAGGATAAATAGGCTAGGTCTTGGGGAAAATAAAAAAGGTGTTTCTACTCACCGTTAGGTGATACTGCCTCCAGATTTCTGTGCAAGCCTGGAAAATAAAAATATTGATCAGCTGGGAGCATGAAACAAGGTACTTTACAGCCTGTTGGTTTTGGCATAACCCAGCATCCACCGGTGTCGGTCACAGGAAAATAAGAAGCTTAACAGAAAGGGTCTGCATTTCAGCTTCAAAAACCTGGCTAGACAGTTTAATTGAATTTTACACTGGTTTAACACACTCCCTGCCATTGTCAGAAAGCCAGTAACAAAGTTTTCTCCCTCTTTTTCTTTTCAGGTTAGAAGTTTTGGGCACTAAGATGTGATAAAGAGCCATAACTCAGTTAAACTGATAAATGAACAGCAGTGGTCAAAATAACAAAACTCACCAAGTACACCTTTTAAAACAACATTTTGAAGTTTGGTAGTAAGATGGAAAACAATTTAATAGTAACTGCTTTAAGAAGACTTCACTGTTATTATATATTTGTGACAGTTGTTAGCATCTTTTACCGAATCACTTGGTGCTAACTTTTAATACTCTATAAGAAAGAGAATTAAAAACAACAAGAACAAAAACGACAGCAAGAAACTAAAATCCAAAATGTCGAATCTTTCCATATCCACATCTGTAGTGAAAACAACTTAAAAAAAACCCCAAAACCTCAATAATCCTGTAAAAGATATACTTACTGAAATCAGAATAGGTAACAACAAAAGAGCCAACCAAACAAGCAAATATAAACAATAGCAGCAACAACAAAAACAGTGATAAGAATGTATTTTCTTACGAATACATATATAAATCTTCTTATACCTAAATTATGACCTTGTTAAGGACACTTTTTCTAACCAAGCTGCTTATGTATAGTTGATCAGTTTACCATCTTCTCAGGAGCAAAGAGTATGTTGTTTCTAACTATATAAATGATTTGAATAAATTAAAACACCAAGCAAAGGAAATCGTGATTCTAAAAGTGAATGGAAATTTATAGCTTTTGTTTATAGATGGATGCCTAGAGTAAGACTTTCTGAAATCTTTGTAATTTTTGACATCTACTATGAAACAACTCCTTACTTGATTTGTCATTCCTCTTTCATCTATTTTTCAAAGTATTGATAAGACTAACAAAGGTAATTCATACAATCTGAAAATATCATGGGTAT